>NC_069071.1:99894046-100196122 GCF_025698485.1 Gossypium arboreum | reverse complement strand
ACACAACCGTCGGGTCCAAGCTATAAGATGCCACAAATGTTGTTGAAGCAAATATTGACAAATATAATGTAAAAACATCATTTAAACATACATTCATGTCTTAACAACACTCATAATATGATACACAGTTAAAATTGAGCCTTAATTGAGCTTTCGAAAGTTCTTTTGCTAACTCGAACATGAAATAAGAGCAAATTATAAAGTTTTAAAATTTAATGATCGATGTCGTAACGTTACTTCCTCTACATCATGACATCGCCATACAATTTTTCACGTTATGAAGTTAGGCCACTCGACGTCACAACATCACATACTATTGACCGACGTTGCAAAAAAGAAGATTACTCATCGGGATGTGGACTCTATTTTTGGTAAAATTTAAGTCATTTAGTACCTATTTCATCTCTACCTTTCAAACTTCATAATTGTTGCATATTTTCACAACTTTTCCCACACAAAAATTATTCCAAACACATACCAAAACATGTATAAATATCCACAATCATTGTGACAGCCTTAAAACGACCCTAGTCGAAATGTGGTTTCGGGACCACAAAACCAAGGCATAAAAATAATTTAATATTTATTTTATTGCCTATAATGTGTGTTAACTCATGTGTGATATTTTTTTATGCTTTGATTTAGAATTATAGATGTGAATTTCACTAGAAAGGACCTAGTAATAAACTTTGAAAGTATGAGGGGAAATGTGTGATGACTAATTAAAGGATGCATGCAAAACAATGGACTTGCATGTCAAATTTCCCCCCCCCCATAGCTAGTGGCCGGCCATGACAAGGATTTATGGGCAAAAATCATGTCATGAAACATGTTTGGTAAATGGGTTATGATGGAAAGAATAAAATAAGGGTATGGAATAAACAATTAATGTTAGTAGATGAGAAACAAAAAAAAGTGTCCATCTTCCTCCATAGCTTGGCGAATGTCCTAAAGGAAGAAAGAAAAATTTTGTTCATCTCTTTTCACTCTCTTGTTGGCGAAAATACTAAGGTTAAGGAAGGAGTTTTGCTTCATACTTGGTTTGGAAGAGGATTAGGAAGAGGTTGGCTAAACTTGCATCAAGATTAAGGTATGTTTGAGGTTCATGCATGTTTTTAGTTGCTAGCTTAATGTTCTTGTTAGCCCATGGTTCAAATCCTTGTTATGTCATGGGAATGAAATTCGCCAAAGTGAATGTGGTGTTAATGCCATTGCATGTTAAATAACAAGCTTGAAAGTGATACATGTGATGGAGGATTGAAGATTCTTAGATTTTCTTTTAGCATTTTTTTGAATGAGATACTAAGTTCTTTGTTTCACCATGACCAAATTGAAATGGTGTGGTGTTGTGGTATTCGCCATGATATATCCATAAGTATAATTCATGCATGTTGCATGGTAAGTAAGATTTAAGCTTTGGAAATGTGTATATATTTGGATATAAGCCACTTGAGAATTGGCCCTTGCACCTACATGAATATATGTTTGCACATGATGGATTGGTATGACATATATACTAATTCAAAGTGTATATTTGCTTGTGATGATGTGTTGATTATGAAGTAAATAAGAGATGTGCAATGAATTACGATATGTAATGTGTTAGTAGTAAAATGTATGCTGTTTTTTTTTGTGTGGTATTAAGTGTATATTCGCCACATGAGGGTAATTAGTGTGCATGCATTCGGTTTGAGGCAAGCATATTGATGCCTATTCTTGGCTTAGAAAATTCGCTAAGAGGAATATTAACTAATGTGTTGAGTTCGATTTATGATTTCGTACATATACAACTTTGATGCCTAATGTATATAAGGGCCAAGTACTTTGAACTTCACGTTGATGTTTGAATGTATTGAATTGCTTGTTGTGATGTAAAATGTGCATGACCATTGTGTATTTGAGCTAAAGGATGGCCATATGACCATTTACACTCCTTGTCATATTCGGCCATAAGCTATCATGATGAGATTTTAATAAGTTAAATTTGTGTAAATTAGCTCAAGAGCAAAGGGAGCTAAATCCGATAAAGGGAAGGAAAAAGTAGTTGAATAGCCGTCGAAATCGCCGACAACATCCAAGGTAAGTCTCGAGTGATGACCTTACTTGAATTATATCAAAATTATGCTCCTTGTTTGTGTGGCCATTGAGCCGAAATAGTAAAGGTTGATAGATATTTTGTGTTAGAGCTTTAGTAACGAAAATGAACTATGGACGTGTCTTGAATATTGATATATATGTAAGTGAACATTGGAAATATATCCGGGCTAAGACCGAAGGCATTCGTATGAGTTGATATATCGGGCTAAGACCAAGGCATTCGTATGCGAGTTGATATATCCGGGCTAAGACCAAGGCATTCGTGCGAGTTGATATATCCGGGCTAAGACCCGAAGGCCTTTGTGCAAGTCACCAAATCCGGGTTATGACCCGAAGGCAATCGTGCGAGTCGCTATATCCGGTTAAATCCCGAAAGTATGTGGTTCGGAAGTGAGCAATCTTGCTGTGAAAATTTCAGCTTATACACTTGTGAAAATTCCAGCAATGAGGTATGTTTGTATGTGCTTGTACTAATTGAATTCTTACAAGTAAGTATCGCTAAGTTGATAAACGAGCTACCGGCCTTGGGCTAAGTTGTTCTTTTGTGTATGAACATAAGGGTCAGTGATGTGAAATAAGTATGAGTATGGGAATGTGAATTAGTAAAGTGGTTTAATTAGCCATGTGAATAAAATACCTTAGTCAAAGCTGATTTCATTGCTTGAGACTTACTAAGCATTAAAATGCTTACCCGTTGCTTTGGCTCTCTGTTTTATAGGTTTCGCTCGTTAGCTATCGGATTCGGGATCAAAGAAGTCGAAGTCATCCACACTATCGAAGCCCCATTTTGGTACAAATTTTGGTTGAACTTTGAAATGGCATGTATAGGACCATCCTTTGTTGAAGGTCATGTACCTTCCGGTTCGTGTAAACTTGGATAGCCATGCGAAAATGGCTTATATACGTTTTTAGCATAGAACTATAATCGTTTGTATGTTGACCCTTATGAGGTATGGAATTATTTTGAAACGATTAGCCATTGGAATGGTTAATCATGATCACGCTTTGTGCTATGTATGTAAAAAGGGCCAATTGAATCATGGAAAGTATGAAATAGGTAAAGCCTACTAAAGGCAGATGCTGACAGCAGCAGTGACGTGGATGTGAAAAATCACTAAAAATAGTAGGAATGGTATTAAATAGTAAATAAATTATGTAAGTGTACCTTGATGAATCTACTTTCATATGGAAGAAACGAAATGGTCATATGAGTTATAAGTTAACAGATTTTAAAGTTCTTGTGAAATAGGGCCAGAACGGTTTCTGGATCCCCTGTTCCAACTTTGGAAAATCATTGTAAATTTACCAGAGATAATTAGGAGTCATTCCATATATGTGTAGATTCCTCTCTGAGTCTAGTTTCTATAGAAACAAACGGCATTAGTATTGAAGCCCTGTACAGGAGATATCCAATTCGTAACGCACAAAGGTCAGTGTAGTCGATCCTACAACAGGCGAGACTTTAACTAATAAACTGTACTAATTGGCTCGACCAAAATTCTAGAAAAAATATGTAGATGGACATATGAGTCTAGTTTCAGGAAAAATTTACGGAACTGATTTTCGAGTTGTAAAACTCAAGTTATGAATTTTGGAGCGACTAGTACTCAGATTGGCAGCTTGTCTGAAAATTGTCAAAAAGTGGGTTGAAGTCTGTTAACACCTCGCGTTCGACTCCGGCGACGGTCTCGGGTTCGGGGTGTTACAATCATCTTTACATCAACTATACTACCAATTCAACCATTAAACATGACATTTCAATACTATGGCATTCAAACCAATTTATTTGGAAATTATCAAACATTTACTGAACTCAAAGCTTCTCAAAATATCACAATTTACATTCAAAAAGGCTATTTGGAATGTTTCGCACTCATACAAAACCATTTACAAATCATACCTTTTTCAACTAAACATTTACATTGCTAAAATCAAGTATTGAAAAGGTTTGAAACTAAACTATCATTCAAGATCCAACAAGTGCTTAACACCTATATACATGCCACAAAATTGAGGTTTAAAATGATGGAAAGATTACCGAATCAATAACGAGATAGTGTTAGACTCTTAACAATCTAATAGACACGTTCCGCAAGTTGGCAATCTATAAAGAAAAAGGGGGAACAATGGAGTAAGCATGTTGAATGCTTAGTAAGTCCATATGAAATTTACTTAACTTACCTTGACATTACAAAAATTTAAGAAATTAAACACACTGATATATAACATGGCATCCTATAGCTTAAACCCAGCGATCAGGTTGGGCAATGGTTGTTATAGGTCGTCGAGACTAGACCCTTGTTTCTGGCAAAAATATTCAATACCTATTTCATAGCTTCCAATCAAACCATTCTATATGATCACCTAAAAAATCCCAAATTCATAACACTTCATACCAAAACAAGTCATTTAGCCTTTTCTAATCAAAACCAATATGATTTTAACTTATTACAAAACTATCCATTTCATTATATTCAATCAAATGTCATTCAAAGCAACCAACCAACCATTCAAATACCAATCTTTATCTAAGCCAATTCATATTAGAACATGCCCCATTTCACTTTAATTTGAAACACTTAAGCACATTAACTTGTTAATAGCTCATAATTACTAAACAAATACTTCAACAATCAAGATTATATCACATTTTTACTAACACATACAATGCATCAACTTATCAAATACATAACCACCTCAATCATCTACTAACCAAGTTATTGTTTCTACCTTAATTTATGCCATTCGACATGCCATACACATAATTATAGATCATCATATCTTTATGCATAAATACATATATGTCCAACACCAAATATAAATCAAAACACCAACCGAATATGTTATATGAAATGGTTAAGTCAAGTTTATCAAGTTGATAACATATTTACATAGTAAAAACACATCAAGTCACTTATATTCATGCCACAACCCTAGAATCAAATTGATCGTATAACTACCTATTCGATGATAGGATAGTGTGAGCTTCAAGATGATTTGGCTTGACGAATTTGCAAGGTGACAATCTACAAGAAAAAGGGAAAACAACTCGATAATCATTAAGATGCTCAGTAAGTTCGTAGGTATTAGACAAAACTTACCTTATCTTTTATCTAACTACAATAAGCTACCATAACTTGGCATAGTTTGGTTAGACAAGACAAATCAAACATCAACAAGGTGAGTTTTAACTTGTAACTTAAAATATGATTCCATAATAACATATCATGCCAATTCATGTCATGTTAAATAATAAAGCTCAAAACTTATTCAATCAAGGGATGATACAACTATGTCAAATTCAATATTTCAATATATTGTTCAAGCTAAATTCAATACTTCTCCATATGAACATCAAGATCATTATATGTTATTTCAAATTCTTATTTCATATAAAATTGTTTCGCCCGATGAACCCTAGTAAATGGACTCAGATACATAGGTATCTACACCACACTATAAACATTTCATGTTACTTGTCCTGGCTAAACCTTTATAACAACATCAGGTTACTCGATCTAGCTAAACCATTGACACATATATCTAAGAATTTGCAACAAATGATGGACACCAATAACATTTGTAATCAATCCCGTACAAGTGCGCACAAGGGCATCTATCACAGATGTAAACATTTCTTTTCAATTTAGTCCAATTCTAGCCTTGTAAACCAATTCAAAACCAATCACATATATAATTACAAATAAAATATACAAAACCTATATAAACAAATACCATATGAACTTACCTGATCAAAACACCAAACAAGTTGAACCTTCAAGGACTAGTTAATAATTTTTGCTTTTCCTTAATTACTTTCTGTTTGATCCAATTCCTGATCTATACAATTATTATATTCAATCCATCAATAACAAACATTCATACATTATGCCATGACATGAATGAACCTATATAATATTATTTTGTGATACCCTAATTTTTACATTTTATTCAATATAGTTTCTAAAATCGAAATAATCATATCTTTCAATTTTGAGCCTCAATTTAAAATATAACATTAATTAAATTTATTAAAGACCCTCTACTATCTATTCATATTGAAGTTTTGCAATAATTTTACATTTCATTCACTTTAGTCCTTATGCACAAAACTAACAATCAAATATTACAATCTAGTCTTTTTCATAATCTAATCTTAAAATGTATCAATTTAACGCCAATTTATTCAAGAAAAGAGATAGAATTTCATATTGGCGATAAAGTATTTCTGAAAGTATCTTCGTGGAAGAAGATTCTGAGATTTGGCTGTAAAGGAAGTTAAGTCCACATTTCATTGGGTCGTATGAGATTATTGAAAGAATAGGGCCGGTGGCATATTGGTTAGATTTACCAATAGAGTTGGGAAAGATTCATAATGTGTTTTATATGTCAATGTTGTGATGATATCTTTCTTATCCTTCACATGTGATTTCACCAACAGAGCTTGAGATTCGACCTAATATGACATATGTTGAAGAACCAATCAAGATCTTAGCTCGGGAAGTTAAACAGTTGAGAAATAACAGTATAGCCCTAGTAAAAGTTTTATGTCAACGACATGGGGTTGAAGAGGCTACGTGGGAACCTAAGGAAGCTATGAGAAAATAGTACCCAAACCTCTTTTTTGGTAAGATTTTCAGGGGAGAAAATCCCTAAAGTGGGGAGACTTGTAATAGCCTGATTTTGGGTCTAGTCAGAACAGTGGTTTCGGGACCACGAATCTGACGTAGAAAGATTTATTTTTATTATATTTTTATGGTCTATAGTTTTGTGGAATTGTTTTGTGAAAATGTTGTTCAAAAATTTAATCGATTGGGCACTTAATTTGGCTAAAAGGACTAAATTACAATAAGTGTAAAATTTAGGTTCTACATGCTGAAAGTGTTAGATTGTTATGAGATTTTAAATTAAAGGTCCTTAGATGGTAATAATACCATTTGTTAAGATAGTGGACAAAAATGGACATGGAGTAAGAGAATTTTTATGTTTTAAGTAAAAGGCCTTTTGGTCATTTAGTAAATAAAGATAAAATAAAACAAATAAAAAGATGACATCTTCTTCAATTGAGTCCCTTAGTACCGAAATTTCAAGGGGAACCATAGCTAGGGTTTTGGCCACTTCCAAGCTCGATTGTAAGTCCGTTCTAGCCCCGTTTTTAATGATTTTCATGTTTTTGATATCCTTGTAACCTATTCTAGCTTTTCCAAGGACTATTTTGAAGTATTTTCATAGTCTAAAATTTTACCCAAGTTAGACATGCATGTATTTTGATGTCTAATGGTAGAAAATGTATGTTAGTTGTAAGATAAACAACTTTTGCTAAGTGATTTTCGGTAAAAATGTCAAAAAGGACTTATTTGTAAAGGTTATAAAATGAGTAGTAAAAGTGTGATTAAGTGGAAAATGCGGGCTGGTATGAGTATGAAAATGGTTCAGCTAGGCTTGGGTTTTGAAGAAGTTGAATACATTTCATTTTACGAGCCTAGGGACTAAATTGTAAAAAAGTTAAACATTAGGGGCAAAAATATTTTTTTCATAATATGAATTTTGGGCCAAATTGAATAATGTGAGTATTAAATGAGATAAAATAGTTATTATAGATCAAGAAAAATGAGGTTGGGACCTAGATCGGGGGAAAAACAAAGTGTTTAACGATTAGGTCCAATTCTACTATTTTTGTGCCAAGGTAAGTTCGTATGTAAATAATGTAATGATATATTTATGTTTTAAATGCTTTAATATTTTATGAATTGTGTGATTAACTCTTTGGACGTATTCGAAAAAGTTTCAACAAGTGAGAAATCTCGGTTGAACCTTAGGAATAGAATAGGATACGAGTGACATGTCACTAGGAACCCATATGTATATGTGTTTATGTGATTTGAGTGCTAGTCTTGTACGTCCTACCAGTGGCTAGGTATTCTGGCATATGTTGCGAATAACTGACAGCTTGTGTGAGCAGCACTGTGTAGCTACGTCCTGACTGATAGCTTGTGGGAGCGAGCCCGTGAATAGCTCGAGAGCAAGCCTATATGTGTTATGAGTTATGAGGTAGCTTTGGCTACATATGTGGCACTTATGTGCAAGATTTTCTAAGTATCTGATAATATTCCAAGTGTTCAATGGGAATGTCAAAGATGTGAAAAGATGTGGTTATGTTACAGGTTGTTACAAGTATATACATAAAACTCATACATAAGTAATAAACTCGATAGGTGGTGAACTCTTGGTAAGGTTGTGATTGAGCAAGTTATGACTATGAGATTTTAACAACATTTATGTTATCCCATATTATATA
Source organism: Gossypium arboreum (assembly GCF_025698485.1). NCBI lineage: Eukaryota > Viridiplantae > Streptophyta > Magnoliopsida > Malvales > Malvaceae > Gossypium > Gossypium arboreum. The sequence continues at coordinate 100,187,727 of NC_069071.1, read as the reverse complement.
AATTGCATGAATAAGGTGTGGTTAAGATGCTTATTATTTGCATATGAACTTACTAAGTTATATAGCTTACTCCACTTTCTTTCCCTTGTCTATAGTGTCACCAAGCTAGCTCGGTTTCAGAGACTGTCGGAGATCCATTCACACTATCAGCAATTATTTTGGTATTAATAAATTCAACATTTTGAGTTATGGCATGTATAGGGGACTTGATCATTTTGTTATGTGTCATAATAGATTTGGCCAAATGTGTTGGCTTATATTGGTTAGAAGCTCATTTTGTATAAGGCCATTGGAAATAGGCTAATATTGGTTATAAATGTATTCATATAATGATTCCTTTCATGAATGATGTGTTGATGTCTTGGTTTTGCATGTTTTTTTGTATGTATATGCTTGGAATGGGGCTATGTTATGTTGTGTAGGTGTGTGCATTAAAGGGTGGCAAAATGGCTTGGTAAATAGCCTTATTTTTTTTCCACACGGGTCGACACACAGGCATGTGTCTAGGCTGTGTGTGACAAACGGCTTGCCCTATAGGCATGTGTCCCCTGCACCTTAGTTTTAATAAACAGAAAGCTCAGAATTGAGCACATAGGTGAAGAAAAGGGCGTGTGTCTCATCCGTGTGGACGACATGGCCTCAAACACGGGCATGTGCCCTAGTAGTTTAAAGTCTGCATCTATTTTATGAAAATTAATTTTCCACACTGCCTAGCACATGGGCGTGTGACTTGGCCATGTGATCTCAATTTGTTCATGGATTACAAGTCAGTGAGTTACACGGGTTCAGGAAAAGGGCGTGTATGACCACATGGCCTGCCCACACAGGCGTGTGGCCCCTGTTTAGTGGAAACTTTTCTATGTTCTATAAAAATTTCTAAAGTTCTCGGTTTAGTCCCAAACCACTTTCAATGCTTGTTTTGGGTCTCGTAGGCTCGTATTATGGACTTTATGAGTAAATGAAAATGGTTTTAATTTGGATGCAAATTTGTGACTCGGAACTGTATGATGGTTTGTGTTATAAGTTCAGTAATACCTCGTACCTTGTTCCAGCATTGAATACGGGTAAGGGGTGTTACATTTAGTGGTATCAGAGCTACGATTTAGTCAATTCTCAAATTAACTTAGTGTTAGCTATACATGCTATGAATAAACTGTGATAGTGTGATAACTCCTAACAATTTTAAACTGTGTTTTCATATAGTAAATGGAACTCGATCAAGCTGTAGCTGATGAGGTAGAAAGTAATGCGCCTGCTCTCTCTCAAGAGGCAGTACCATCTGAAAAGAGACCTCCCACGATTAGTTAGGTAGGAGGGGCTAGGGAAGCCTTCCTCCACATGATGAACAAGTGGTATTCAGAGTTTGTTCGAACAAATCCGACTGCTCAATATCTTCCACCCCCTCCTTATCCCCAACCGATTCCCAAAGCTCCTCAAGGTGTGGAATTGGTAAGACTGAATAAGCCTCCAGTTGATAAGATTAGAAAGTAATGGGCTAAAGAATTTAGAGCAAATGTAGATGATGACCCCAAGAAAGCCAAATTTTGGTTTGAGAATACTATTAGGGTATTTGATGAGTTATCATGTACACCCGACGAATGCTTGAAATATGCTATATCATTATTGAGGAACACAGCATATCAGTGGTGGAAGACATTAGTATCTGTGGTACCGAGAGAAAGGGTTACATGAGAATTCTTTCAAGAGAAATTCCGAAAGAAATATATTAGTCAGCGGTTTGTCAATCAAAAACGTAAAGAATTTCTTGAGTTGAAACATGGCCGAATGTTAGTAAGAGAGTATGAGCGAGAATTTGTCAAGCTCAGTAAGTATGCCCGAGAGTGTGTTTCCTCTAAGGCTATTATGTGTAAAAGGTTCAAAGATGGGTTGAATGAGAACATTAGACTATTAGTTGGAATCTTGGAACTTAAAGAATTTTTTGTATTGGTTGAACAAGCTTACAAAGCCAAAGAACTAAGCAAAGAGAAAAGAAAGGCCAAGAGTGAGGCTAGAGATGTAAGAAAAAGGCCAATGAGTAAGTCATTTCAATCTTAGTCAAAGAAATCCAGAGAAATGTATTCTCGTTTGAAGTTTTTAGCTGGATATTCACACAGAGACCACGGGAAACAATATTTGGGTCCTCAAGCTCAAGCTACTTCAATGGCAAGTGTGGGAAATGTTAGGTCTAACAGACCTGAATGTCAGCATTGTGGTGGATGACATCTCGACGAGTGTAGGATGAATGACCAAGCTTGTTTCAAGTGTGGTTCTCAAGAGCATTTTATCTGAGATTGCTCTGGGATGGTTGAGGAAGAAAAATTTCAGAGTAGAAGGCCGAGTAATACTACAAATAGAGGTAGGCCACCAAGAAATACCGGGAATGGAACTAGCAGTAAAGGTGTGATAAAGGATTCAGTTGTTAGATCCAAAGCTAGAGCACCTGCTAGAACTTATTCCATACGTGCTCGTAAGGATGCGTCATCTCCCTATGTGATTACCGGTACAATTTCTCTTTATGATACTAATGTTAATGCATTGATCAATCTTGGATTGACTCATTCTTATGTTTGTGTGAATTTGGTATCTAGTAAGAATTTGCATGTTGAGTTTTCTAAGTTTGTGATTAAAGTGTCAAAACCCTTAGACAAATATGTGCTAGTTGATAAAGTTTGCAAGAATTGTCCTTTGATGATTCGAAGTCAGTATTTTTCGGCTGACTTAATGTTGTTGCTATTTGATGAATTCGATGTTATTTTAGGTATGGACTGGTTGACACTGCATGATGCCATAGTAAATTGTAGATAGAAAACTATTGAATTAAAATGTGGAAATGGTGAAGTTCTTTGGGTTGAAACGGTTGAATCAAGTGAATTGCCTACTGTGATTTTTTCTATATCTGCTCAAAGGTACGTAAGAAAAGGTTGTGAAGCTTACCTTGCTTATGTATTGAATACAAAGATGTCTGAATTGAAAATTGAATTAGTGTTGGTAGTCTGTGAATATCCGAATGTGTTTCCAGAAGAGTTGCCTGGGTTACCTCTGATCAGAGAGGTTGAGTTTGCTATTGATTTAATACCTGAGACTTCACCGATATAAATTGCTCCATATAGCATGGCTCCAACCGAGTTAAAAAAATTGAAAGCTCAGTTGCAAGAGTTGACAGATAAGGGTTTTGCAAGACCTAGTTTATCTCCCTAGGGTGTTCCAGTGTTCTTTGTAAAGAAGAAAGATGGATCTCTGAGACTTTGTATCGATTGCCGACAGCTCAACCAGGTGACTATAAAGAACAAGTATCTTTTGCCGAGTATTGATGACTTGTTTGATCAGTTAAAAGGAGCAACAATATTCTCGAAGATTGATTTGAGATCTGGCTACTATCAATTGAGAGTTAAAGAGTCAGATGTGCCGAAAACCACTTTCAGGCCAAGGTATAGGAATTATGAATTTCTTGTTATGCCTTTCGAACTAACTAATGCCCCTGCCACTTTTATAGACTTGATGAATCAAAGTTTCTGACCGTATTTAGATAAGTTTGTGGTTGTATTCATTAATAATATCATGATTTATTCTCGTGATGAGCTTGAGCATGCCGAACATTTAAGAATTGTATTGTAGACTTTGAGAAATAAGAAATTGTTTGCTAAATTCAGTAAAAGTGAGTTTTGGATCCGAGAAGTCAGATTTTTTGGGACATATCATTTCAGGTTATGGTATTCGGGTTGATCCAAGAAAGATTTTGGCAATTGTTGATTGGAAACCGCCAAGGAATGTATCTGAAGTTAGAAGCTTTCTAGGTTTAGCCGGTTATTACCGATGTTTTGTGAAAGGATTTTCGATGATTGCTACTCCTATGACCAAGTTGTTGCAAAAAGATGTTAAATTTGAATGGTCAGAAAAATGTCAGCAAAGTTTTGAGAAATTGAAAGCATTATTGATTGTGGAGCCGATTTTAGTACAACCTAAATCGAGAATAGCATTTGTAATTTATAGCAATGCTTTATTGAATGGTTTAGGTTGTGTGTTGATGCAAGAGGGCAAAGTGATAGCTTATGCCTCGAGACAATTGGAACCACACGAGAAGAATTATCCGACGCATAATTTGGAACTAGCCGCCATTGTTTTTGCTTTGAAAATTTGGCGTCATTATTTGTAGGATGAGAAATGCCATATTTTTGCTGATCATAAGAGTTTAAAATACTTGATCACTCAGAAAGATCTAATCTTACGATAACGGAGATGGCTCAAGTTACTAAAAGATTATGAACTAGTGATTATCATCCGGGAAAGGAGAATGTAGTCAGAGATGCCTTGAGTAGAAAGTCCTTGTTTGCTTTGAGAGCAATGAATACGTGACTGACCTTATCTAATGATGGTTCAATTTTAGCCAAGATGAAAGCTAGACCGATATTTCTTCGGCAAATTTGTGAAGCTCAGAAAAATGATAGTAAATTGCAAGCCAAAAGAACTCGATGTGAATTGGGTAGTGATTCAAACATTCAAATTGGTTCGGATGATTGTTTTATGTTCTGAGATAGAGTATGTGTACCGAAAAATGATGAACTTATTCATAAAATTTTACACGAGGCACACAGTGGTTGTTTATCCGTTCATTCGAGAAGTACGAAAATGTATAATGATTTTAAGAAATTGTATTGGCGGTCATGTATGAAATGAGATATTTCGGAGTTTGTCTCGAGATGTTTGATTTGTCAACAGGTAAAAGTCGAACATCAAGTGTCTTCGGTTTTACTTCAGCTAGTGGTGGTACTCGAGTGGAAATGGGATAGGATTATTATGGACTTTGTAACGGGTTTGCCTTTGACTCCGAAAAAGAAAGATGTCGTCTGGGTTGTTGTTGACAGATTGACAAAATTAGCTCATTTTATTTTGGTATGTACCGACTATTCACTTGATCAGCTAGCTGAGTTGTACATTGCTGAAACTGTTAGATTGCACGGAGTACCTATTTCCATTATTTCGGATAAAAATATGAGATTTACTTCACAATTTTGGAAGAAGTTGCAAGAAGCTTTGGGTACAAAGTTGAACTTTAATACCGCATTTCATCCGCAAACTGACGGTCAATTTGAAAGAACGATTCAGGTTCTTGAAGATATGCTTCGCTGTTGTGTTTTAGAGTTCAAAGGTAGTTGGGAGAAATATCTACCTTTAGTCAAATTTTCTTATAACAATAGTTTTCAGTCGAGTATAAAGAAGCCACCGTATAAGGCATTGTATGGTCGCAAGTGTCGAACTCCATTGTATTGGACTGAGCTCAATGAGAGACAGATTCACAGGGTTAATTTGGTTAAAGAAACAGAAGAGAAAGTGAAAGTAATTTGTGATTGTTTGAAAGTCGCTTCAGATAAATAAAAGTCGTACGCATATTTGAAAAGAAAAGAGATAAAATTTCATATTGTGATAAAGTATTTCTGAAAGTATCTTCGTGAAAGAAGATTCTGAGATTTGGTTGTAAAGGAAATTAAGTCCACGTTTCATTGGGCCGTATGAGATTATTGAAAGAATAGGGCCGGTGGCATATCGGTTAGATTTACCAATACATTGGAAAGGATTGATACGTGATATTCGTGATAGGTTTTAAATATTTATAATGAATCGTTCTTGAAACTAACTATTATCACGATAAAGGCAAGTATACCTATCGAACAGTAGTATACCTTTAGCAAAACTGGATTATCGAACCCAAAGGAACTAAAAGTACTAGTATCAACTTTCTTTTTATTATCTTGCCTAAAAAATAAAAAAAAAGGGTTTTGTTTATCTAACTAATTGACTAAATTAAGAAATCACAGAAAAGAAATTTGGGGAAAAATACTTTTTGGAAAACTCGATTGATTAAAACAATACCTAACGAAAAATCCACCTAGACTTCACTTGTTATTTGACTCTAAATCAGACGATTTATTCATTCAACTTGTAACGTACAGATCCCTAAGTTATATTATTATCTCTCTCGAGACTAACAACGTCTAACCCCGGATTGATTAATTGAAATCTCTTTCTAATTAATGCCCTAGGATTGCATTAACTTGATCTATGGATCCCCTTATTAGGTTTCACCCTAATCCAGCAAAATCTTGTCACCCTATCTCTAGGCGTGCAACCAACTCCACTTAATTATGTCAAATTTACTCTTAGACAGGGTCTATTCCTCCTCTGAATAAGAGCTTAACTTGAATCAATATCCTGGAATATCAAAACAAGAATTAAGAACACATAATTAAGAACATGTCAAATATTTATCATACAATTTAGATAATAATAACAAGATCCATCTTAGGTTTCATCCCCCTTAGGTATTTAAGGGTTTTAGTTCATACTAATGAAAGAAAACATCTCAAAAAGAATAAAAATAACAAAACATAAGAAAACCCAAAACTTCTGAGGGAATTTGAAAGGAGATCTTCAGTCTTGATGGTGAATTCGGCTTCTGAGATGATCGATCGGCTTTCCTTGAGCAATTCCTTGCTTCTTCCTCTACGTCCCCAGGTGTTTAAATAGGCTTTGGAATGCCTAAGAGCCCTCAAAATTGGCCTTTTTCGAATTGGACTAAACTTGGGCTCAGCAGGGACATGCCCGTGTGACACACTCGTGTGCGATTGCTTAAGACTGTGGTCAAGGCTGCTAAATGGGCACGAGCGTGTGATCTACCCGTGTAACTCGTGCTTTGACCTTTCCAAAGGGACATGTCCGTGTGGTCTGCCCATGTGAGGAAGTCCAGGCCGTGTTGATTTTGTACTTTGGCCCATTTTCTCCGTTTTTGGCCCGTTTCTCATTCCTTTCACTCTCCTATGGTCACCTAAGTATAAAACATGAAATTAAGGGATTAAGAGCATCAAATTCACCAATTCTAAGGAGAAACCATTCATAAATGCGTTGAGCATGGGGTAAAAATATGTATAAATTACGATTTATCAAATACCCCCACACTTAAGCATTTGCTTGTCCTCAAGCAAAATCCTCAACTCATAATCAAAATAAATTCTTCTCAACTTATAATTTCTATCGACAATATCTCAAAATAATCCATAGGTAATCATACATTGAAATTCAACTGAAAGAACATCAAAGTTTCAAACATTCCAAGTTGAGCATTTTATTATGAAAACATAGGTGTCTCCCCTCATTTAAGTAATTACCTTTGATTCAAAATATCACAGAGTTTCACATCCTCACTAAATATTCACTCAAATCACTCGAGGTGTTTAAGGACAATAAATGAAACACTCAATAGTCAATAATGAAAAGTCATTAACATAGGCTTGCATGAAAATCAAATCTCCACCACTATAAATTGAGATGAAACATCAATCAAAAAGTCTTTAGGGGGTTGTAACATGGCTTTGGTTAAAGGGTGTGGTCACAAGTTGAAAGAAAGGGTTAGAATCGAGATTGAATTGAAAAATTGCCTAACTAGAAAAATGACTAGTCATCAATTGCGTACAATAAAGCTTTTTCTCAGAATATGGAATTTAACTTCTTTAGCTTAGAAGATCACTACTACTAATATGTATACATGTATATATATATATATATATTTTATTTTTTTTTCATTTTTTCTTCTTTTTTTTAAAGAAAAATTTAGCTACATAGAAGAGCAAAACATAGCTAAGCAATTAGTTCAAATCAAATCTCGACAAAAATAGGGATCAAATTAGGGGATTTCAACAATAATGGTTTATGGGTTAATATTGAGGGTAAATCAATTAATGGTTTGTTAGGCTCAAAGCGGTTCACTAAGGGTCAATTATGAAGGTAGGCTTTTGTGGAGTGAGTGAGTTAAACCTAAGTGCCTTTATCATTTTGACATATCAACTCAAATGATATGGTCTTGACATGCATAATAAAGCAAGTTCTAGAATAACAGTTCAATACTGACACACTCATAATGAAAGTGAGCAAGAAAGAAATAATAGATGCTCTAAAGGCTCAAGATCTCACAAAAATTATGGCTTTTTGATGTTTAAACTTGTGAATTCCAACTCAAACTAATACCTAAACTTGGGGAAGCAACCTAAAAGTTTTTAATTCTTCAAAAATCAACTTATCATGCTTGATTCCCTAATGTCTTAAAGTTTAAACAATCAATGCATAAATGCCTATGTTTTAATTCAAGATATGTCAATAAACATTATAGACTAATTGGAATTCATTCTAATAATGATATGAGAAGATCGCATGAGAATAAAACAAAGTTTAGGGATTTTTTTATATAAAAGACCCCCTACACTTAAGATGTACATTACCCTCAATGTACAAAGGTAGATATATTGAAAAAGATAGATTTATAATCATAAGATAGGGACAGAAGTGAAACTTCCTGAATGATGAATGAACTCCTTGAATTAGTGTTTTGGAGAATAATTAGCGTGAGAGTGGAGGAGGATACTTCAGTGGTGGTAGAGGTAGGGTTCCACAAATGCTGTGCCAAAAGAATATTATATCTCAAGTTGGCTATGGTCGTGGTAGAGTAGGACATGGCAGTCGTGGAGAACCTTTCCTAGTGGAGTTTCGAGTTCCTAAGTAATAGTGAGCTTTGGTGCTCTTTATAACTGTGATAGAATCAGGAACTCTTTTAGGAAATATATAAGGAAGATTAAGTACTCATAATGAATTATTCGGAATTAAAATTGTAAAATAATAATTATAAAACTTAATAAAAATAAGGTGAAAGAAAAATAAAAAAGTAGTCTTAAAAAAAATAAAAGTAAAAACATAAAATAATAAATAAAAGTTTTTAAACATTTTCATCACTAGATGGTTCGCGAGGTGGGGGTGGTGATAAGATGTGGAAGTGCTGACAAATCTGGTGTAGTGTAGCATCAATGTGATCGAAGCGCTGAAAACACTACTGCTCAAATCGAGTTAGGCGCTCAGAGATGTCAGCGTATGAAGCCGCTGCATTAACTGGACGAGAGGGTGATGGTGGTTGAGACGGTGGGTCCTCATGACGGGAAGGGAAATCATCAGTAATGTCCTCGGGATCCTCCTCTTCGGTGGATTGGGTGAGGCGATACTGAGGACGGTGGGTTCCTCGGCGCTTCTCGATCATCCTTATACTAAGCATGCTCGAGATGCCCTATTGGGACATCTGGCCTATGAGAGTGAAGGAGGATGATTGGGCTGCTGTGTTGAGGAGCCCGAAGTGTCGAGCTAACCGCATCACATAAGGCCCAATGGAGATGACCCCCTTCCTATGCCGCTCCGTCCGATGTTGAATGGCGAGGGCAATGAATTAGGTAAGGTCGAAGACATGCCTGTGCGACATACACCATAGAAATTAGGTGTCGTGAGTGTTGACGACACTAGTGCCCTCTCACCTTCCTATTAACATGCGAGCTAAAATGGCATGTAGGTACCTTAGGGATGGAGGGCGAGCCGATGCCTTGGAGCGGCTAGGATTGTAGGAGGTAGAGCCAGGGGCGAAGGCGTTCCAGCACCGTGAAGGAGAATGATGGATGTGGCGATTGAGAGTGTGGAGCTCATTCTCCTCCATGAACTCTTCCGTGTAAAGGCCTAGTGCGGTACTGAACTCTGGGACTCTCAACTGGCGGACTAGACTGCCGAGGCGAAATTGGACCATTCCCAGATCATCAAAATGGGTCATCACTGTCTGAAGATGAAATGTTGAGAAAAATTCCATCGTGAGCTCGAGTTGTGTCGGCTCGACAATCTCAAAGAAAAGTCCCCAAGGATCGGTGGTGAGGAGGGCCCGAATTACATCAGCAAGTTGAACAAGTTGGACTTGTTCTAGCGCGGGCCCGTAAAATCTGAAATAGTTCCTCTTGATTGCCTGGTGGAAATTGGAGGAAGGGGTGGCGAATTTCTGTGGCAGGTCCCGAAGATGATGTGCTTTTCGTTTTTTCGAAGCGAAGATGGCAGTCTTCTTTCCACGTGAGGTAGACATAATGTACCTGTAATGGAAATTGAAGTGGAATGTGAATACTTTCCATGGGGCTTACATATTAACCTATACTATAACAGCCAAAGTAAATGTGCCAAATAACCCCATGAGAATAAGTAATGGAGATATCTAAAGAATGAATTTGTGTGGGGTTAATAGCATGAAACCTATAGAAACAATAACAATGAATGAATGTAGCCTAATATATTAACTAAAAACATAAAAAAAATTACCAAAACAAAACTTAAAAACATACATTTATCTACTATTCTAACTATGAATGTATACGTAAAATAGTCAAATGGAGCATAGAAATCAGGAAAGAAGTAAAGTAATTGTAGAAGATTGAGATAAAAGAGTAAACAAACGCAAGAGGGAAGAGCTTAGGCGTAAAAAATGTGGTTGAAGGTAGCGCACGGGCGTGGCAGGAGGCCATGTGAATCTGCAGCGGCTAGGGCTAGGGATTTTGGGTGAGGGGGATGATATATAGTGAAGGGTATTTATAGATTTTGGGACACACAGCTAGGGAACACGCCCGTGTTCCCCAATTTTTGCCCGTATGATTTGCGAATTTTGAATTTAGGTGCGTCTGACATTTGGCCCATGCCCGTGTTCCTTGGGCATATAGGTGCACACGACCGTGTCGCACAGTCGTGTCTATCTTCGTTCGCTTCTCCCACTCCCGTGTATGTAGGCCTACGCCAGTGTTAATCTGACAGGTTCGACCACGGGTTGTAGACACGGGCGTGGCGAATGCCCGTGCTATTTTCTTAGGTTCAACCACACTTCTAAGACACGGGCGTATTGCACGCCTGTGTTGTTTTGGTAGGTTCACCCACGGTCCTAACGCATGGCCGTGGCTACTTATTGCATCCCGTGTTGGGGAAATTTTGCCCTATTTTCACAAGGCCTAAGGCATGCCCGTGTGCCTGGCCGTGTGTACTTTAGAAAACCTGTGTTTCATGAGTCGATTAGTATGTTAGATGTTAAAACTAAAATTTAAAGAAATTAATATTGTTAGTGCTTGGGTTGCTTCTCAAGAAGCTCTTATTTATAGTCTAAGCTCGACTTACCTCTCTGGTGTGTGATAATGGTGGATCGAGGAGTTTACACTCCTCATCCCTGCTATAAATTTTATCAATATAAGCTTTAAGATGAGTACTATTTACCTTGAACGTGCCGAATTTGGGATGATTTACCTCGACCATACCGTATGGGAAAATGCTAAGTACCGTAAGAGGAATTTCTTCATTCGGTTTGGCAGTGTTAACGTGAGGATCTGCGGCATCTAATGAAACTTTATCTCCAACCTTAAGTTGACTTTGTGAGGCATTGAGCTTGTTCTGGCGTAGTTTTGGTTTATCGTGTTTTCTCAATTTAAATGTCAGCCATTCATCTAACTCCTCGATTCGTAACCTTCGTTCTTCATGGGTAGATTCTTGTTGTGCATTGAACATGGCTTATGTGTGTCCTTCGAACTTATTTCCTGTAAAATAGGTTGCGCTGTATGATCAATATTAGTAGAACAATTTGTACAATCACCTTCGATTTTCGATGTGTTGTCTGGGTTGCGAGCTTGAAGGTTGATTGTTTCGTCTCCTACACGAAGTGTGAGTTCACCTGTGCCAACGTCAATAATTGTTCCAGCAGTTGCTAAAAAGGGCTTTCCCAAAATTAAAGGAATATTATTGTCCTCTTTTATGTCTAAAACAACAAAATCAACTGGGGATATAAATTTATCAATTTTAACGACTACGTCTTCAATGATACCCCTAGGAAATCTAACAGTTTTATCTGCTAATTGAATGCCCATCCTAGTTTGTTTGGGTTTCCCTATACCTAGTTGCTTAAGCAATTTGTAAGGCATAACATTGATAGTAGCCCTTAGATCAGCCAACGCATTATTAACATCTAGATTACCAATTAAACAAGGAATCGTAAAACTCCTTGGATCTTTTAGTTTGTTGGATAGCTTATTCTAAAGAATGGCTGAACAAATCGCGTTCAGCTCCACATGTGACCTTTCATCTGACTTTAGTTATTTGCTAGAAGCTTATTTAAAAATTTGACTGCGTTCGGCATCTGCGAAAGGGCTTCAATAAAGGTAAGTTAGTATTAGTTTCTTTAAAATTTTAAGGAATTTACCAAATTGTTCGTCTGATTGGTCTTTCCTTGTCGCATTGGGGTATGGCACATGAGGTTTATATTCTGTAATAACCGGCTTTGGCTCATTGTGGCCTACTTCATCCTTACCTTTGCTTACTACTGTTTTTGGCCTTGGTTCTGCAACTAGCCCTTCCTCATCTTGAAGGGCAATCGCGTTGAGTTGCTCCCTTGGGTTAGATTCAGTGTTGCTTGGCAAGCTACCTTGTGTTCATTCAGAAATCAATTTGGCGAGCTGTCCAATCTGAGTTTTGAGCCCCTGGATTGATGCTTGTTGATTTTTGAGTGTCGTCTCGGTATTCTAAAAATGAGTCTCTCACAACGAGGTGAATTTTGTTAGCATCTCTTCAAGGTTCGGCTTTTTCTCCTGCCGGTATGGTGGTTGCTGAAAGCCTAGAGGAGGTGGTGGTTTTTGATTTCCTTGGCCTCCCCATGAAAAATTTGGGTGATTCCTCCAACCTGCACTGTAAGTACTACTATAAGGATTGTTTTGAGATCGAGGATTATTACCCATGTAATTTAATTGCTCGTTCTCCATGTTGTAGCCATAAGTTGGGTATTCTGAATTGCTTGATCCACCTTCATTTGCTTCGCACTGTATTACTGGGTGAACCTGTGAAGAACTAAGAAAACCATCAATTTTCTTATTCAAGAGTTCTTCTTAATTAGAGAGCATAGTGACTGAATCAACGTTATAAACGCCGTCTATTTTTGTTGGCTTTGTCATCATGACTTGCCACTGATAGTTATTCAATGACATCTACTCTATAAATTCATAGGCATCTTCGGGTGTTTTATTATTGATGGTTCCACCAGTAGGATCTTCTTCCTACAAAACATCAAACTGAACAAATTGTTTGAATTGTGTTAGGTTTCAGTTCAAAAGTATTTTCAGCTACAGCAGGTCTTACTATGCTCAATTCAGTTCCTGTTAAAGAAGGTTTAGCATAATCATACATAGTGCGCGGAGCAGGACTTTGATTAACAGCAATCGCAGGAGGTAGCGAATTTTCTTGGTTTTCAGCCATCTCCTTAGTAGTGGTTGAAGTAACTTCCTCTTGCTCTTTCTCTGTGTATCTTAAGCTTCACCTTATTTCTCTTTGGTTTCTGCAGACTGTGCGATCGATCTCACTATCAAAAAGTAATGGTCCTGACGGGTTGCTTCTAGTCATAAACTATAAAAACCTGCCAGAAAAAGGGAAAAAGAGGAATTAGTAATAAAAATTAGAGTGAAATTTAAATTGAAGTAAAAGTAAATGGCTAAAGTAATAAAAATCGAGTGTTCCTAATATCTTAGTTCCCCGGTGGTAAACCGTAATTTATACATATTTTTACCCCATATTTAACGCATTTTATGGATGATTTCCTATTAGAATTGGTGAATTCGATGCTCCTGATGCTTTAATTTCATATTTTATACTTAGGAGAGCATAGGAAAGCAAAAGGAACGAGAAACAGACCAAAAATGGAGAAAATGGGCCAATGTACGAAATCAACACGGCCTGGACCTCCTCACACAGATAGATCACACGGCCGTGTCAATTTGGCAAGCTCTAGCACGGCCTGAAGTAATCACACATGGGCGTGTCCCTGCCGAGCCCAAGTTGAGTCCAATTCAAAAAAGGCTACTTTTGAAAGGTCTTAGGCATTCCAAAGCCTATAAATACACCCTAGAGGAGGAAGAAAAGGGACACATAGGGAGGGAGTAAGAAATTACTCAGAGGAAGCCGATTGATCCATCTCAGAAGCCGGATTCATCATCAAGACTGAAGATCTCTCCTCAATTTCCCCTTCAAGAGTTTTGGGTTTTCTTTATGTTTTGTATTCTTTATTATTCTGAGATGTTTTCTTATTTAGTTATGAACTAAAACCCCTGAATACCTAAGGGGAATGAAACCTAAGATGAATCTTGTTATTATTTTCTTAATTGTATGATAAATATTTAACTTGTTCTTAATTATGTGTTCTTAATTCTTGTTTTGATATCCCAGGATACTGGTTCAAGATAAGCTCTTATTCAGAGGAGGCCTTGTCTAAGAGTACATTTGTCATAATTAAGCGGAGTTGTTTATGAGCCTAGACATAAGGTGACAATATTTTGCCGGATTAGGGTGAAACCTAATAAAGGGATCCATAGATCGAGTTAATACAACCCTAGGGTGTTAATTATAGAAAGGTCTCAATTATCATTCTAGGGATTAGACGTTATTAGTCTTGAATAGGGATAATAACATAACTTAGGGATCTCTACAGAACAAGTTAAACGAATAAATCGTCCAATTCGGAGCCAGAATAACAAGTACAATCTAGGTTGATTTTTCCTTAGTTATTGTCTTAATTGAATCGATTTTCCCAAAAGCAATGCCCTAATTCTATTCTCTATGAGTTCGTAGTTTAGATAATTAGTTAGTTAAAACATAACCTCTTTATTCTTAGGCTAGATAATAAAAAGACAGTCATTACTAGTACTTTTAGTTCCTTGGGGTTCGATAATCCAATCTTGCTAAAACTATACTACTGTTCGATAGGTACACTTGCCTACTTCGTGATAATAGTTAGTTTCAAGAATGATTAATTATAAATATTTAAAACCTATCACGAAATCACGCGATCAAGTTTTTGGCGCTGTTACCGGGGAACTAAGATATTAGGAACGCTCAATTTTTATTACTTTAGCCATTTATTTTTCTTGAAATTTAATTTTTTATTATTATTTATTAATTTACTTTTTTCTTTCTCTTGGCAGGTTTTTATAGTTTATGACTAGAAGAAACCCATCAGGACTACTACTTTTTGACGAAGAAATCGATCGCACAGTTCGCAAACATCAAAGAGAAATAAAGTGAAGCTTAAGATACACAGAGAACGAGCAAGAGGATGATACTCAACTCCCAATTTAAGAGATGGCTGAAAACCAAGACAATCGGCTACCTCCTGCAGTTGCAGTTAATCAAAATCCTGCTCCATGCACTATGTATGATTATGCTAAACCTTCTTTAATAGGAACTGAATCGAGCATAGTTAGTCCTGCTGTAGCTGCAAATACTTTTGAACTAAAACCTAACACTATTAAAATGATACAGCAATTTGTTCAGTTTGATGGTTTGCAGGATGAGGATCCTAACGCTCACTTAGCAAACTTCTTAGGACTATGCGATACATTTAAAATTAATGGTATTTTTGATGATGCCATTCGTCTTCGGTTATTCCCTTTTTCATTGAGAAACAAAGCTAAACAATGATTGAACTTATTACCATGAGGGTCAATCACTACTTCGGAACAAATGACCGAAAAATTTCTATTAAAATATTTTCTGATAACTAAAACGGCTAAATTGCGTAATGATATCTCTTCATTTGTGCAGATGGACTTAGAAACTCTTTAAGATGCATGGGAGAGATACAAAGACTTACTGAGAAGGTGCCCTCACCATGGGTAACCGCTTTGGCTACAGGTTCAAACGTTCCATAATAACCTGAATCCTTCAACTCGACAAATGGTTGACGCAGCTGCTGGCGGAACCATCAATAATAAAACACCTGAAGACGCCTATGAGTTTATAGAGGAGATGTCACTGAATAACTATTAGTGGCAAGTCATGAGGACTAAGCCTGTGACAGCCCTATAGTGACCCTAGTCAGAAAGCGGTTTCGGGACCGCTAAACCGAGTCACCAAATTATTTGAATGTGATATTTATGGTCTAAAATATGTGATTATGAATGTGCGAAAATTTTTAAGCTTCGATTTAGTTAATTACATGTGAATGTAGTACATAGGACTTGTGTGACACTTTTGAAATATGATAGGCTAATCTACAAGGATCAAATAGTGCATGTAATCAAAAGGGAGGACTTGCATGTCAAATTTCCCCCATCTAGAAGTGGCCGGCCATGACATTAGGGTGGACAAAGGATGATGGGCAAAACATGTCATAGACATGTTGTGTTGGTGCATCATGGGAGGAAACAATAAACTAAAGTTAGTAATAAAGAAATGGAAAAAAAAGGAAAAAAAACGAATGGAGAGATTGTTTCTCCCCCTCCCCATTGCCGTGAGTGTAAGAAAGAAAACAAGAAAAAAAGTGTCCATCTTTCTTCATAGCTCTTGGCTGAATGTTCCAAGGAAGAGAGAAAAACAAGTTGTGTTCTTTGGTTTTTCTTGACCGAAAATTCAAAAGAAAGAAGGGAGGAAATGTTGAAGAGATTCGGCCATGCTTGTAGCTAGGTGAAGGTAAGTTTGATGTTGTGCCATGAGATTCTTGCATGTTTTTTTTTGTTAGCTTGAGTTCTAACTAGCCCATGGTTCAAATCTTTACTATGTCATGGAGATGATATTCGGCTAAGGTGGATTTGTGGTGATGTTATTTGCATGCTAAAAGTGAAGCTTGTAACGATGCATGTGACGGTGGATTGATAACTCTTGAATCTCCTTTTTAGCATCCTTGAGTGAGACATTAAATTCCTTGCTCAACCATGACCAAAATCGAAATGGTAAGGTGTTGTGATGCATTCGGCCATGGTAGGAAATAGAAGAGAAATAAGGTTGTTTTTAGATGAAGTAGAGTCTAACAAAAGAGCTCGTATGTGCATTAGTTGCTAAATGAAGAAGAATCAGCTAGCAAGTTGTGTGCTAAGGCCGAATATAATTTTGTATATTATGGGTAATGCATGTGTTGAATTAGTGTAAAGGGAGAGGATGCTTTAATAGTGTATATATGTGTATTAGCTTAGTTTTGAACTAGAAACAAATGGTGTTTAGTCAATACAAGTGACCATACTTGTAGAATGTATTAAGTGTTGCAATCGGCCTTAGCATAGATGTGTATGTTCGGCCACATGAATGAGTACATGAGTTGATGGGTATGTTCGGCCATTGGTGGCCTATTGATGGCTTTAGCTTGACTTAGAAAATTCGGCTAAGGGGAAATATTAGCTAGTATGTTGAATTTGATTCGTGATTTCGTACATATGTGACTCTAATGTCTAATGTATATATGGGCTAAGTACCTTGAGCTTTTCTTTTGATGTTCGAATGAATTGTATTAAATTGCTTGATGTGATTAAAAATGTGTATGATCATTGCGTATTTGAGCTAAAAGGTGGCCATATGACCTATCAAACTCCTTGTCATATTTGGCCATAAGCTAGCAAAATGAGACTTTAATAAGTTAAATTTGTTTGAATTAGCTCAAGAGCTTAGGGGACCACAGTTGGATAAGGGAAAGGAAAAAGTGATCGAATAGCCGTTGAAGTCGTTCGACAACATCCGAGGTAAGTTTTCGAGTAATGGAACTTAGATTATGATTTGATTAGATCACGTTTTAAGCAAATCAAAATCATGCTCTTTGTGTGTGGCTATTGAGCCGAAATTGCAAGTGTGATAAGTGCCTCGTGTTAGAGTTTTGCTAACGAAAGTGAAATACGAATGTGTCATGATTTATTGATAAGCATGGTTATTCGAATGATGTCCGGGCTAAGTCCCGAAGGCTTTGTGCTAAGTGACTATATCCGGACTAAGATCGAAGGCATTCGTGCGAGTTACTAATTCCGGGCTAAGCCCGAAGGCATTCGTGCGAGTTACTAATTCCGGGCTAAGCCCGAAGGCATTTGTGCGAGTTACTAAATCCAGGTTAAGTCCCAAAGGCATTTGTGCGAGTTACTAAATCCGGGTTAAGTCCCGAAGGCATTTGTGCGAGTTACTATAACCGGGCTATGTCCCAAAGGCATTTGAACGAGTAGCTATATCCGGTTAAACTCCGAAGGTACGTGATTCGGGAATGAATGATCTTGCTGTAAAAATTTCAGTTAATACGCTTTGAAATCCCAACAATGAGGTATGTTTCGTATGTGCTCAATTAGTTGAGCCCTTACAAATAAGTATTATTTCGGTTGATAAATGAGCTCTTGGCCTTTGGCTAAGTTGATCTTTGTGCATGAATATAAGGGTTGGTATGTGAAGTAAGTATGATATGGAGAATTTGTGCATATGAAATTATCTATTTAGCTACATGAATGCTATACTTTGGTTGTGTTTAAATTCATGGCTCAAACTTACTAAACATTAAATGCTTACTCCGTTTTCTTTGATTTTCTGTTTTATAGATTTTGGTTCTTCAGCTATCGGACTCGGGATTTTGAAGTTGAAGTCGCCCACACTATCAAAGCTCCTTCTTGGTATACTATTTTGGTTGAACTTTGAAATGGCATGTATAGGACTACCCTTTTGTTGTAAGTCATGTACCTTTCGGTTTTGTGTAAATTTGGATAGCCATGCGAAAATGGCTTAAGTATACTTTGGGCATGGTATTATAATCATTGAATGTTGTTCATTAAGAGGTATGGAAATGTTTGGAAACAATTAGCCATTGGGATGGTTAATCATGATCATATTTTGTGCTATTTATGTTTAAGGGCTAGTTGAATCATGGAAACTATGAAATAGGTAAAGCCTACCTTAAAGACAGATGCTGACAGCTGCAGTGATGTGGATGTGAAAAATCACTAAAAATTGTAGGAATGGTATTAAATAGTGAATAAATTATGTAAACGAACCTTGATGAGTCTATTTTCATAGGAGTGTAACGAAATGATCATATGAACAGTATGTTAAGAGGTATTTAAGTTTTCGTGAGACAGGGCCAGAACGGTTTCTGGAGTCCCTATTTCAACTTTGGAAATTCATTATAAATTGACCAGAGATAATTCGAAGTCATGACATATATGTACAGATTCCTTTTCGAGTCTAGTTTCCATAGAAACAAACGCATCAGTATTGAAGCCCTGTACAGGGAGATATCCAAATCGTAATACAAGAAGGTCAGTGTAGTCGTACCCTGTAACAGGGGAGACTTTAACTAATAAACTGTACTAATTGGCTCGACCAAAATTTCTAGAAAAAAGGATATATGAGTCTAGTTTCAGGTAAAAATTATGAAACTGATTTTCGAGTTGTGGAACTCAAGTTATGATTTTTAAGGTGACAGTGACGCAGATTAGCGGTACCGTCTGGAAAATTTTCAAATGGACTGTGAAAATGAGTGGATTAAGCCGTTAACTCCTCGTGTCCGACTCCGGCAACGGTCTCGGGTACAGGGTGTTACAATTTAATTGGTATCAAAGCTACGGTTTAGTCGATTCTAGGACTACCGTAATGCGTTTGGGTCTAGCTATACATGCCATTTTATGTGATTATTTGATAGTGTGGTGATTTCGACATTTGTAAATGTGTTTATTTATAGTAATGGATCCCGATCCCGACCGAAGCGAATCGATGATCTTGAGAGTGTAGCGCTGCTCCCTCAAGACAAGGGACGTCGTCGCGGACTCTCAACCTAATGCTAGTAATCCAAATGATGAAGCTAGACAAGCTTTCTATAGCGTGATGAATGATTGGTTCAACCAATACATTCGAACTAATACGGCTGTTCCACAACCTCCATTCCCGACAAACACAACCCCCGCACCTACCATACCTCCGGTATCTGACCAAATAAGGTCAAATAAGCCCCCAGTTGACAGAATTCGAAAACATGGGGCTACTGAATTTAAGGCTACGGATAGTGATGATGCCAAGCAAGCTGAATTTTGGTTGGACAACACTATTCGGGTACTCGATGAGCTATCTTGCACACCCGATGAGTGCCTAAAGTGTGCTATCTCCTTGCTACGTGATTCTGCCTACTATTGGTGGAATACGTTGACTTCTGTTGTGCCTAGAGAGCAAGTAACTTGGGAATTTTTCCAAACCGAGTTTGGAAAAAGTATATCGATCGAGATTTATGGATCAAAACGGAAGGAATTTCTTGAACTTAAACAAGGTTCCATGTCGGTTACCGACTATGAACGGAAGTTTGTAAGGCTTAGCCGGTACGCACGAGAATGCATTTCTTCAGAAGCTGTAATGTGTAAACGTTTCGAGGATGGATTGAATGATGATATAAAGCTGTATGTTGGCATTTTGGAAATTCGAGAATTTGTGGCACTTGTCGAGTGAGCTTGCAAAGCTGAGGAGCTCAGTATGGAGAAAAGAAAAGCGAGGTGGGAGCAAGGGAGTTTCAGAAGAGGTCTTGGGAAGCCTTTCCCACGATCATCGAAGAAATTTAGAGATGGCTTGGGCGGTCTAGGATACTTTGGGCTTTTCTAGACGAGATCGCGATCGACCCTGTGAGCACACGAGTCACTTCGATCGCCGGTGTTGGAAATGACCGTCGAGACAGAGCGGAATGCCGTATTGTGGTAAATGGCATTCGGGAGTTGTAGGTTCCATGACCGCCTCTGTTACAAGTCTTGGTCACCGACCACTTTATCAACGATTGCCGAGATTGTCGGACAGAATGTAAATCGAGTGGGAACCGGTGCTACCACCGCCGGGGTAGACCATCTAGGAATACGGGCAATGCTAGTGGCGGTCGAGAGGATCTAGAGATGCTACCACCGGATCTCGAGGCTCGTGCTCTCGCTAGGGCTTATGCCATACGCGACGCGAGGATGCTTCCTCGCCAAATGTTATTACCGGTACTTTTACTCTCTTTGATACTAATGTGATTGCTTTGATTGACCCTGGTTCTACTCATTCTTATATATGCGAAACCTTAGCATCCAGTAAGACTTTACCTATTGAGTCTACTGAGTTCGTAATTCGGGTGTTAAATCCCTTGGGTCGTTACGTGCTTGTTGACAAAGTGTGTAAGAAATGCCCCCTAGTAATTCGAGGTTCCTGTTTTCTGGCAGACTTGATGCTTTTGCCGTTCGACGAATTTGATGTTATTCTTGGTTTAGATTGGTTGACCGTGCATGATGCGGTTGTGAATTGCAAAAGCAAGACTATTGATTTGAGGTGCGCAAATAACGAGATAATCCGAGTTGAGTCTACGGACTTAAAGGGTTGCCAATGTAATATCGCAATGTTGGCCCAGAAATATGTAAGAAAGGGGTGCGAAGCATACCTTGCGTATGTACTTGATGAGAAGGAATTGGAAAAGAAACTCGAATCTGTGCCGGTGGTTTGTGAATACCCGGATGTTTTTCCCGAAGAATTACCGGGTTTACCACCTGTTCGGGAAGTAGAGTTTGGTATTGAGCTTGTACCTGGGACTACGCCAATTTCGATAGCTCCGTATCGTATGGCACCAACCGAGTTAAAAGAATTGAAAGCTTAGTTGCAAGAGTTGACGGATAAAGGTTTCGCTCGACCAAGTTTCTCACCTTGGGGTGCACCAGTATTGTTTGTGAAAAGAAGGACGAACCATGAGGATGTGCATTGACTATCGTCGGTGAATAAAGTGACGATAAAGAATAAATATCCGTTATCTGCGTATTGATGATTTGTTTGATCAACTAAAGGGAGCCTCGGTGTTTTCAAAGATAGATTTGAGATCGGGTATTACCAGTTGTGAATTCGAGATTCGGATATACCCAAACCGCTTTCGAGCGAGATACGGCCACTACGAGTTCTTAGTGATGCCGTTTGGGCTCACTAATGCCCTTGCGGTATTTATGGATTTGATGAATCGGATCTTCAGACAGTATTTGGACTGGTTCGTAGTTGTGTTCATTAACGACATCTTGGTCTATTCAAGAGATGAGACCGAACATGCCGAGCACCGAGATTAGTGTTGCAAATTTTACGGGATAAGCGGTTATATGCTAAGTTCGAGAAGTGTGAGTTCGGTTAAGAGAGGTTAGCTTCTTGGGTCACGTGGTATCCGTGATCGGGTATTCGAGTTGACCGAGCAAAATTTCAGCCATACTTAACTCGGAAGCCTCAGAAATATTACCGAGGTTCGAGCTTTTGGGACTTTCCGCATTACTACCGACGGTTTGTAAGCGGTTTCTCGATGATAGCCGCACCCATGACGAAGCTACTTCAAAAGATGTTAAGTTCGAATGGACGGAAAAATGTCGAAAAGTTTTGATCAACTGAAAACTTATTTGTGGAAGCTCAATTTTAGTGCGGCCGAATCGGGCAAAGAGTTTGTCATCTATAGTGACGCCTCCCTACTTGGGTTAGGTTGCGTATTGATGCAAGAAGGTCGAGTTGTGGCCTATGCGTCGAGACAATTAAAGCCACATGAGAAAAATTATCCGACCTATGATCTCGAATTAGTTGCCATCGTATTCGCCTTGAAAATATGGCGACATTACTTATTTGGTGAGAAGTGCCATGTATTTTCGGATCACAAAAGTCTCAAATATTTGATGACTCAAAGAGACTTGAATCTGTGACAAAGGCGTTGGCTTGAGTTGTTGAAAGATTATGAGCTGGTCATTGATTATCACCCGGGAAAGGCTAATGTGGTTGCGGACGCCTTAAGCCGGAAATCACCTTTGCTTTTACGAGCAATGAATGTACACTTATCCATTCTACCCGACAATGTGTTAGTAGCTGAATTAAAGGCCAAACCATTATTGATTCATCAAATTCGTGAAGCTCAGAAAGTCGACGATGAGTTGGTTGCAAGACGGGCTGAATGTGTTCCGAATGTGGAATCGGAGTTTTAAATTGATGATGACGATTGTTTGAGGTACAGAAATCAGTTGTGTGTTCCAAGAAATTCAGAACTCATTTCAATGATTCTGAACGAAGCTCATTGTAGCCAAATGTCAATTCACCCGGGGAGTACAAAAATGTACCACGACCTAAGACGTCAGTTTTGGTGGCATGGTATGAAACGAGACATTTCCGATTTTGTTTCGAAGTGTTTAATATGTCAGCAAGTGAAGGCGGAACATCAAGTGCCTACGGGTTTGCTCCAACCGATCATGATACCTGAATGGAAATGGGATCGAGTAACGATGAATTTTGTATCAGGGCTGCCAGTGTCGGCAAGTAAGAAAGATGCGATTTGGGTCGTTGTTGATAGATTGACTAAGTCGGCTCACTTTATCCCTGTACGCACGGATTTTTCAGTGGATAAATTAGCTGAATTGTATGTTTCTCAGATTGTGAGATTACACGGGGTACCTATTTCTATCGTGTCAGATAGAGATCCGAGATTCACCTCACGATTTTGAAAGAAATTGCAAGAAGATTTGGGTACCAAGCTGCATTTTAGCACCGCTTTTCATCCACAAACAGATGGTCAATCGGCGGATAATTCGAGATACTTGAGGATATGTTGAGATGTTGCATCCTCGAGTTTAGTGGTTCGTGGGAATCTGATTTACCTTTGATTGAATTCGCCACAACAATAGTTTTCAGTCAAGTATTAAGATGGCACCTTACGAGGCTTTGTGCGGTCGAAAATGCCGACGCCATTGTTTTGGACCGAGCTCGGTGAAAGTAAAATTTTGAGTGGATTTGATTAAAGATCTGAGCGAAAGTAAGAATAATTTGTGAAAGTCTGAAGGCGACATCGATCGTCGGAAGTCGTACGCGGATTTAAAACGAAGAGATATTGAGTATCAGGTGGGAGACAAAGTGTTTCTTAAGGTGTCGCCTTGGAAAAAGATACTCAGATTTGGCCGTAAGGGCAAATTGAGTCCGAGATTCGTTGGGTCGTATGAGATCTCCGAACGAGTTGGCGCAGTTGCATATAGGTTGCTTTTACCCCCTGAACTCGAAAGGATCCACAACGTTTTTCATGTTTCGATGCTTCGACATTACAGATCCGATCCTTCACACTTAATAAACCCCTCCGAGGTCAAAATTCAAGCTGATATGAGTTATGAAGAAGAACAGATTCGTATCCTAGCTCGTGAAGTGAAAGAGTTACGAAACAAAAAGGTTCCTTTAGTAAAAGTGTTATGGCTCAAACACGGTATGGAAGAAGCTACTTGGGAACCCGAGAACTCTATGAAAGAGCGATACCCAAACCTATTTACCGGTAAGATTTTCGGGGATGAAAATTTCTTAAGTGGGGAAGAGTTGTGACAGCTCTATAGTGACCCTAGTCGGAAAGCGGTTTCGGGACCGCTAAACCGAGTCACCAAATTATTTGAATGTGATATTTATGGTCTAAAATATGTGATTATGAATGTGCGAAAATTTTTAAGCTTCGATTTAGTTAATTACATGTGAATGTAGTACATAGGACTTGTGTGACACTTTTGAAATATGATAGGCTAATCTACAAGGATCAAATAGTGCATGTAATCAAAAGGGAGAACTTGCATGTCAAATTCTCCCCCCCCATCTAGTAGTGGCCGGCCATGACATTAGGGTGGACAAAGGATGATGGGCAAAACATGTCATAGACATGTTGTGTTGGTGCATCATGGGAGGAAACAATAAACTAAAGTTAGTAATAAAGAAATGGAAAAAAAAGAAAAAAAAACGAATGGAGAGATTGTTTCTCCCCCTCCCCATTGCCGTGAGTGTAAGAAAGAAAACAAGAAAAAAAGTATCCATCTTTCTTCATAGCTCTTGGCCGAATGTTCTAAGGAAGAGAAAAACAAGTTGTGTTCTTTGGTTTTCTTGACCGAAAATTCAAAAGAAAGAAGGAGGAAATGTTGAAGAGATTCGCCATGCTTGTAGCTAGGTGAAGGTAAGTTTGATGTTGTGCCATGAGATTCATGCATGTTTTTTTTGTTAGCTTGAGTTCTAACTAGCCCATGGTTCAAATCTTTACTATGTCATGGAGATGATATTCGGCTAAGGTGGATTTGTGTTGATGTTATTTGCATGCTAAAAGTGAAGCTTGTAATGATGCATGTGATGGTGGATTTATAACTCTTGAATCTCCTTTTAGCATCCTTGAGTGAGACATTAAATTCCTTGTTCAACCATGACCAAAATCGAAATGGTAAGGTGTTGTGATGCATTCGCCATGGTAGCAAATAGAAGAGAAATAAGGTTGTTTTTAGATGAAGTAGAGTCTAACAAATGAGCTCGTATGTGCATTAGTTGCTAAATGGAGAAGAATCGGCTAGCAAGTTGTGTGCTAAGGCCGAATATAATTTTGTATATTATGGGTAATGCATGTGTTGAATTAGTGTAAAGGGAGAGGATGCTTTAATAGTGTATATATGTGTATTAGCCAAGTTTTGAACTAGAAACAAATGGTGTTTAGTCAATACAAGTGACCATACTTGTAGAATGTATTAAGTGTTGCAATCGGCCTTAGCATAGATGTGTATGTTCGGCCACATGAATGAGTACATGAGTTGATGGGTATGTTCGGCCATTGGTAGCCTATTGATGGCTTTAGCTTGACTTAGAAAATTCGGCTAAGGGAAATATTAGTTAGTATGTTGAATTTGATTCGTGATTTCGTACCTATGTGACTCTAATGTCTAATGTATATATGGGCTAAGTACCTTGAGCTTCTCTTTTGATGTTCGAATGAATTGTATTAAATTGCTTGATGTGATTAAAAATGTGTATGATCATTGTGTATTTGAGCTAAAAGGTGGCCATATGACCTATCAAACTCCTTGTCATATTCGGCCATAAGCTAGCAAAATAAGACTTTAATAAGTTCAATTTGTTTGAATTAGCTCAAGAGCTTAGGGGACCACAGTTGGATAAGGGAAAGGAAAAAGTGATCGAATAGCCGTTGAAGCCGTTTGACAACATCCGAGGTAAGTTTTCGAGTAATGGAACTTAGATTATGATTTGATTAGATCACGTTTTAAGCAAATCAAAATCATGCTCTTTGTGTGTGGCTATTGAGCCGAAATTGCAAGTGTGATAAGTGCCTCGTGTTAGAGTTTTGCTAATGAAAATGAAATACGAATGTGTCATGATTTATTGATAAATGTGCATGGTTATTCGAATGATGTCCGGGCTAAGTCCCGAAGGCTTTGTGCTAAGTGACTATATCCGGACTAAGATCCGAAGGCATTCGTGTGAGTTACTAATTCCGGGCTAAGCCCGAAGGCATTTGTGCGAGTTACTAAATCCGGGTTAAGTCCCGAAGGCATTTGTGCAAGTTACTAAATCCGGGTTAAGTCCCGAAGGCATTTGTGCGAGTTACTATAACCAGGCTATGTCCCGAAGGCATTTGAACGAGTAGCTATATCCGGTTAAACTCCGAAGGTACGTGATTCGGGAATGAATGATCTTGCTATAAAAATTTCAGTTAATACGCTTGTGAAATCCCAACAATGAGGTATGTTTCGTATGTGCTCTGAATTAGTTGAGCCCTTACAAATAAGTATTCGCTCAGTTGATAAATGAGCCACCGGCCTTTGGCTAAGTTGATCTTTGTGCATGACTATAAGGGTTGGTATGTGAAGTAAGTATGATATGGAGAATTTGTGCATATGAAATTATCTGTTTAGCTACATGAATGCTATACTTTGGTTGTGTTTAAATTCATGGCTCAAACTTACTAAGCATTAAATGCTTACTCCGTTTTCTTTGATTTTCTGTTTTATAGATTTTGGTTCTTCAGCTATCGGACTCGGGATTTTGAAGTCGAAGTCGCCCACACTATCAAAGCTCCTTCTTGGTATACTATTTTGGTTGAACTTTGAAATGGCATGTATAGGACTACCCTTTTGTTGTAGGTCATGTACCTTTCGGTTTTGTGTAAATTTGGATAGCCATGCGAAAATGGCTTAAGTATACTTTGGGCATGGTATTATAATCATTGTATGTTGTTCATTAAGAGGTATGGAAATGTTTGGAAACGATTAGCCATTGGGATGGTTAATCATGATCATATTTTGTGCTATTTATGTTTAAGGGCTAGTTGAATCATGGAAACTATGAAATAGGTAAAGCCTACCTTAAAGACAGATGCTGACAGCTGCAGTGATGTGGATGTGAAAAATCACTAAAAATAGTAGGAATGGAATTAAATAGTGAATAAATTATGTAAACGAACCTTGACGAGTCTATGTTCATAGGAGAGTAACGAAACGATCATATGAACAGTATGTTAAGAGGTATTTAAGTTTTCGTGAGACAGGCCTAGAACGGTTTCTGGAGTCCCTGTTCCGACTTTGGAAATTCATTATAAATTGACCAGAGATAATTAGAAGTCATGCCATATATGTACAGATTCCTTTTCAAGTCTAATTTCCGTAGAAACAAACGGCATCAGTATTGAAGCCCTGTACAAGGAGATATCCAAATCGTAATGCAGGAAGGTCAGTGTAGTCGCACCCTGTAACAGGGGAGACTTTAACTAATAAACTGTACTAATTGGCTTGACCAAAAATTCTATAAAAAAATTTGTGGATGAATATATGAGTCTAGTTTCAGGGAAAAATTACAAAACTGATTTTCGAGTTGTGGAACTCAAGTTATGATTTTTAAGGTGACAGTGACGCAGTTAGCCAGCTGTCTAGAAAATTTTCAAATGGGCTGTGAAAATGAGTGGATTAAGCCGTTAACTCCTCGTGTCCGACTCCGGCAACGGTCTCGGGTACGGGCTGTTACAAAGCCAACTAAAACAGCAGGTGTTTATAACGTTGATTCGGTTACTATGCTGTCAAACCAGGTAAAACTTCTAAATAAAAAGATTGATGGTTTACTTGGTTCTACTTAGGTACATCCAGTAATGAGGTGCGAGACGAATAGATGAGGAGCATGCACAGAGTATCAACCCTTCAACCCTAGCATCGAGGAGGAACAAGTCCAATATATGGGTAATAATAACTCTCGATCCCAAAATAACCCATCTAGTAACACTTACAATGCAGGTTGGAGGAACCACCCCAATTTCTCGTGGGGCGGTCAAGGAAATCAAAGACCACAACATCCTCCGGGTTTTCAACAACCACCCTATCAATAGGAAAAGAAGCTGAACCTTGAAGAGATGCTCTCAAAGTTTATATCGATATCAGAAACCCATTTTTAGAACACCGAGACAGCACTTAAAAATCAACAACCGTCGATCCAAGGGCTCGAAACTCAGATAGGCCAGCTTTCCAAACTAATCTCCGAACGACCACAAGATAGCTTGCCAAGTAATACTGAACCCAACCCAAGGGAACAGCTCAATGCAATTAATATTCAAGATGACGAAGGAGTCACTGAGCCTAAACCAGAACTGAGGCAAGAAATTATGGTAAGCAAAGGTCAAGGTGAGGTAGCTCATAATAAAAACAAATCAATGAATGTCGAATATAAACCTCGTGTGCCATACCCCAACGCGACAAGGAAAGACCGCTCAGATGAACAATTTGGTAAATTCCTTAAACTCTTAAAAATTACACATTAACTTACCGTTTATTGAAGCTCTATCGCATATGCCAAATGCAATGAAATTTTTAAAGGAGCTTTTAGCAAATAAGTGAAAGTTGGACGAGGCGTTGCATGTGGAGCTAAACGCAGTGTGCTCAGCTATTCTGTAAAATAAGCTACTTAAAAAATTAAAAGATCCAGGGAGTTTTACGATTCCTTGCTTAATTGGTAGTTTATATGTTAATAATGCATTAGCTGATTTAGGGGCTAGTATCAACGTCATGCCTTACAAAAAGTTTAAGCAACTAGGTCTTGAGAAACCCAAACAGACTAGGATGAACATTCAATTAGTAGATAAAACTATAAGATTCCCTAGGGGTATTATTGAAGATGTACTAGTTAAAATCGATAAATTTATATTTCCCGTTGACTTCATTGTTCTAGACATAGAGGAGGCTAGCAACACTCCTTTAATTCTAGGAAGGCCCTTTTTAGCAACTGTTAAAATAATTATTGATGTTGGCACAGGTGAACTCACGCTCTGTGTGGGAGACGAAACAATCACCCTTCAAGCTCCCAGTTTCGGCAACACATTGGAAATTAAAGGTGATCGTCTAAACCATTCTACTAAAACTGACAATATAGTGCAACCTTCTTTGCAGGAAATGAGTCTGAAGGAAGTACATGAGCCATTCTCAAGCAATAGTAGAGAACCTATTCATGAAGATTGAAGGCTACAAATCGAGGAGCTAGATGAATGGCAGACGCATAAACCGAGAACACCTGACAAACCAAATCTACGACGGAACGAGCTCAATACCTTTCCAAATCAACTTAAGGTTGGAGATAGAGTCTTATTAGATGTTGTAGATCCCCACATTGTCGCTACCACACTGAATAAAGAAATCCTTCTTACGATACTTAGCATTTTCCCTTTCGGTACGGTCGAGGTGAGTCATCCCAAGTTCGGTACTTTTAAGGTAAACAACACCCGTTTAAAACCTAATTTTGATGAGATTGATAGCAGGAATGAGGAGTATAAACTCCTCAAACCACCATGATCATTCAATGGAGAGGTAAGTCGAGCTTAAACTATAAATAAGTGCTTCTTGAGACGCAACCCGAGCACTAACTGTATTAACTTCTTTAAAATTTAGTCTTCAACACCTAACTTACTAACGGAGCTCTTGAATACAGGTTTTCCACAGAGACACGACCAAGCTCACGGGCATGCTTACGGCCGTGTGAAAATAGGGCAAAGATTTTCCCAAACATGGGCTACGATAAAACGCCACAGCTGTGCGACATGGCCGTGGTTGAACCTGCACGCCTGTGTGGAAGAACCATGGTCGAACCTGTTAAAACAGTATGGGTGTGCGACACGCCCGAGTCTAGCACCCGTGGTCGAACTTGTTAGATTGACACGGGCATGGGTCTTTATACACGGGCGTGGGAGAAGCGAACACCGCCAGACATGGTCGTGCGACATGGCCATGTGCACCCACATGCCCAAGGAACACGAGCGTGGACTAAATGTCAAACGCGCCCAAATTCAAAATTAGCGAATCACGCGGGCTGAAATTAGGGAACACGGGCGTGTTACCTGGTCGTGTGCCCCAAAATCTATAAATACCCTACACGATTCATTGTCTTCCCCACTCAAAAACCCTAACCCTAGCCGCTGCAATTCCACACGACCTCCCCGCCACACCCGTACGCCCACCCCAACTCTATTTTTGACGCTCAATCCTCCATTCCTAGCGTTTGCTTACTTCTTTCTTGTCTATTTTAATGATTTCTAAAGCTTTTTATCATAATAATATGCAAGTTTTTATGTTATTTTCATACTTTTAAATGTCATAATCTGGAATAATTTTCATTTTTTTTCATGTTCAAGTTTTTTTTTTTATTTCATTACAAGATTTATTTACTCTATTTGATTAGTTAAAAGTAAAATATTCATGGTTAGGATAGGTGGAATACTCATGCCTTTTTCAAATATTCTAACTCAATCCTCATACTTTTCAAATGCTTCTTGTTATTTGCCAATATTTTTATATATCTTTTATTATTATTCATGCTATTATCATGCAATGCCACAAAGTACGCTATAAAATGGATTAGTTTGATTAGAATTGTTAAGTGATGATAGTTGTGGCTGAAGTATTAGTCATAATCTATGACTTTTTGAATTTAGATACATTCTTCCTTGTCTACTCATCAAAACAAAGTAATGGTTTTGATTGCAAGTTTAGAATGTCGTCTTCACGTGGTAAAAAGGCCGCTGTTCCTGCTTCAAAGAAAAGGAAGGAAGCGTCATCTTCCTCGGGTCCTACCGCGGAAGTTCATCACCCTTTCCTGAGGTTCCCCATCGGGCCCCAAGAAGAACTATTCCAAATACTCCGGGCCCGACCTTTAATTGCGGGCCTCTGCATCGACTGGGCCGCAGTAGAATAAGTTCAGTTGGCTGAAGCGATTCAGGCTTTCCTAACCACTGACCCTTGGGAGCTGTTCTTTGGGATTATCGAGCTAACATACCTCGAGATCACAATGGAACTATGCTCAATGTTCCATATTCAGACCGTAATGACAAACTACGATGATCTCGGCACGGTCCAATTTTGCCTAGGCGGGTTAGTCCGCCAACTCAGCGTCCCAAAATTCGGTATGGCGCTGGGTTTATATACAGAGGAATTCAAGGAGCAGAATGACTTACATGCTCTCAACCGCCACATCCATCGTTCTCCTTTACAGTACTGGGACGCACTAGTATCAGGTGGGGCCACCTACAATCCTAGCTGCTCCAAGGCATCGGATCTCCCTCCATCTCTGAGGTACCTACACGCCATTTTGGCTCACACAATTACAGGACGGTGAGAGAGCACTGGCGTCGTCAACACTCATGATGCCTACTTTTAATGGTGCATGTTGCATGGGCACGTCATCGACCTTGCCTATTTCATCGCCCTCGTGATTCAGCACCAGACAGAATGGCATAGGAAGGGGGTCATCTCCATTTGCCCCTATGTTACTCAGTTGGCTCGACACTTCGGGCTCCTCAGCACCGCAGCCCAAGAATCATCCTTAACCCTGATTGGCTAGATGTCTCCACAAGGCATCTCGAACATGCTTAGCATGAGGATGATCGAAAAGCGCCGAGGAACCTACCCTCCTCAATATCGTCTCGCCTAATCTACCGAGGAGGATGCCTACGAGGACATTCCTAATGATGTCCCTCCACAACACGAGGACCCACCGACTCAGCCATCACCATCCTCTCGTCTAGTTCATGCGGCGGCTTCATATGCTAACATCTCTGAGCGCCTCACTCGATTCGAGCAGCAGTGTTTTCAACGATTTGACAACATTAATGCTACTCTACAGCAGATTTGTCAGCACCTCCACATCTCATCGCCAGTCCCACCTCGCGAACCATCCAGCGATGAAGATGTTTAAAAACATTTATTTATTATTTTATGTTTTCAATTTTTATTAAAACTAGTTTTTATTTTTTTATTAGATTTTAGAATTTTATTTTTAATTATAAATTTTGGTTATTTCTTTATGAGTAATTATTCTTCCTAATATCCCCTAAAAAGTTCCTGATTTTATCATAGTTATATAGAGCTCTTAAGCTCGTAATTGCATAGGAACTAAAAACTCCACCGAGAAAGGTTCTCCACGATTGCCATGTCCTAATCGACCATGACCATAGCTACCAATAGATATAATATTCCACTTATGGACTAATGAACCTTTACCACCGTCGGAGTATCTTCTTCCACTCTCGCACCGATTACTCTCCAAAACTCCAGTTTGAGGAATTCATCATATAGGAAGTTTCACTTCTCTCCCTATCTTATTTTTATATTCTAATATCTATCTTTGTACATTGAGGGCAATGTACATCTTAAGTGTGGGAGTATTTATTTCATTATCAGAAAAATCCCTGAATGACTGCCTTGTTCTCTTGGAAAGCTCTCATATAGTATTTAGGATAAATTTTGATTGATTTATGATGTTGATTGATATATCTTGAATTAAAACATAGGCATTTATGCATTTATTGTTTAAACCTCAAAACATTACAAAATCAAGCATGATAAGTTGATTTTTAAGAATTTAAAATTTTAGGTTGTTTCCCTAAAGTTTAGGTATTACTTTAAGTTAGAATTCACAAGTTTTAAATATCAAAAAGCCATAATTTTTGTGAGATTCTTGAGCCTTTTGAGCATCTATTAATTCTTTCATGCTAACTTTTATTATTGCTTTGAGTGCGTTAGTATTGAACTGTTATTCTAGAACTTGCTTGATTATGCATGTCAAGACCACACCATTTGATTTGATATGTCAAAATGATTAAGGCACTTAGGATTAACCGACTCATGCCATGAAAAGCCTACCTCCATGATTAACCCCTAGAAAACCCCCTTGAGCCTAACAAGTCATTTCTTGTATTACCCTTAATATTAGCCCTTAATCCATTATTATTGAAATCCCATAACTTAATCCCTATTTTTGTCGAGATTTGAGTTGAATAAATTGCTTAGCTATGTCTTGTCCTTAATAGTTAGTCTATGCTATTTAACTTGTTCTTAAGAAAAAATGTATACATATTAGTAGTGATATTCTGTTTGTAAGCTTTAGTATTTAAATTCCATAGTGAGAGAAGGAGTTATGTTGTACGTAAGTGATGATTAAATATTTTTCTAGTTAAGTAATTTTTCAACTCAATCTCGATTCTAACCTTTTCTTTAAGTTTGTGACCACATCCCCTAACCAAGCCTCATTACAACCCTCTAAAGATCTTTTGATTGATGTATCATCTTAAATTATAGTGGTGGAGATTTGATTTTCATGCAAGCCTATGGTAATGACTTTTCATTATTAACTATTGAGTGCTTCATTTATTGTCCTTAAATACCTCGAGTGATTTGAGTGAATCTTTAGTGAGGATATGAAACTCTGTGATATTCTGAATCAAAGGTAATTACATAGATGAGGGGAGACACCTATGTTTGCATGATTAAATACTCAACTTGGAATGTTTGAAACTTTTATGTTTTTTTAGTTGAATTCTCAATGTATGATTACCTATGGATTATTTTGAGATGTTATCAATAGAAATTATAAGTTGAGAAGAATTTATTTTGGTTATGAGTTGAGAATTTTGCTTGAGGACAAGCAAATGCTTAAGTGTGGGGGTATTTGATAAACCGTAATTTATACATATTTTTACCCCATGTTTAACGCATTTTATGGATGATTTCCCATTAGAATTGGTGAATTCGATGCTCCTAATGTATTAATTTCATGTTTTATACTTAGGAGAGCATAGGAGAGCGAAAGGAACGAGAAACGGGCCAAAAATGGAAAAAAACAGGCCAAAGTACGAAATCAACACAACCTAGACCTCCTTACACGGGCAGACCACACGGCCGTGTCAATTTGGCAGGCTCGAGCACGGCCTAAAGTAATCGCATATGGGCGTGTCACACGGGCGTGTCGCTGTCGAACCCAAGTTGAGTCCAATTCGGAAAAGGCTAATTTTGAAGGCTCTTAGGCATTCCAAAGCCTATAAATACACCCTAGAGGAGGAAGAAAAGGGACACACAGGGAGGGAGTAAGAAATTACTCTGAGGAAGTCGATTGATCCATCTCAGAAGCCGGATTCATCATCAAGACTGAAGATCTCTCCTTAATTTCCCCTTCAAGAATTTTTGGTTTTCTTTATGTTTTGTATTCTTTATTATTCTGAGATGTTTTCTTATTTAGTTATGAACTAAAACCCTAAATACCTAAGGGAATGAAACCTAAGGCGAATCTTGTTATTATTTTCGAATTGTATGATAAATATTTAACTTGTTCTTAATTATGTGTTCTTAATTCTTGTTTTGATATCGAGATCTTGATTCAAGATAAGCTCTTATTAGGAGGAGAATAGACACATCTAAGAGTACATTTGTCATAATTAAGCGGAGTTGTTTGCGCGCCTAAACATAGGGTGACTAGATTTTACCGGATTAGGGTGAAACCTAATAAGGGGATCCATAGATCGAGTTAATTCAACCCTAGGGTGTTAATTAGAGAAAGGTCTCAATTATTCAATCTAGGGATTAGACGTTATTAGTCTTGAATAGGGATAATAACATAAATTAGGGATCTCTACGGAACAAATTAAATGAATAAATCATCCGATTCAGAGCCAGAATAACAAGTACAGTCTAGGTGGATTTTTCCTTAGGTATTGTCTTAATTCAATCGATTTTCCCAAAAGCAATTCCCCAATTCTATTCTCTGTGAGTTATTAGTTTAGATAATTAGTTAGTTAAAACAAAACCTCTTTATTCTTAGGCTAGATAATAAAAAGACAGTCATTACTAGTACTTTTAGTTCCTTTAGGTTCGACAATCCAGTCTTGTTAAAACTATACTACTGTTCGATAGGTACACTTGCCTACATCGTGATAATAGTTAGTTTCAAAAATGATTAATTATAAATATTTACAACCTATCACGAAATCACACGATCACACGGCAACGACGCCAAAAACTTGATACGTGATATTCGTGACAGGTTTTAAATATTTATAATGAATCGTTCTTGAAATTAACTATTATCACGATGAAGGCAAGTATACCTATCGAACAGTAGTATAGCTTTAGCAAGACCGGATTATCAAACCCAAAGGAACTAAAAGTACTAATATCAACTTTCTTTTTATTATCTAGCCTAAAAAATAAAAGGGTTTTGTTTTAACTAACTAATTAACTAAACTAAGAAATCACAGAAAAGAAATTTGGGGAAAAATAGTTTTTGAAAAACTCAATTGATTAAGAAAATACCTAAGGAAAAATCGACCTAGACTTCACTTGTTATTTGACTCTGAATCGGATGATTTATTCATTCAACTTTTTCCGTAGAGATCCTTAAGTTATATTATTATCTCTCTCGAGGCTAATAACGTCTAAACCTAGATTGATTAATTGAAATCTCTTTCTAATTAACACCCTAGGGTTCCATTAACTTGATCTATGGATCCCCTTATTAGGTTTCGCCCTAATCTGGCAAAATCTTGTCACCTTATCTCTGGGCGCACAACCAACTCCGCTTAATTATGATAAATTTACTCTTAGACAGGGTCTATTCCTCCTTTGAGTAAGAGCTTAACTTGAATCAATATCCTGGAATATCAAAACAAGAATTAAGAACACATAATTAAGAATAAGTCAAATATTTATCATACAATTTAGATAATAATAACAAGATTCATCTTAGGTTTCATCCTCCTTAGGTATTTATGGGTTTTAGTTCATACTAATGAAAGAAAACATCTCAAAAGAATAGAAATAACAAAACATAAGAAAACCCAAAACTCCTGAGGGAATTTGAAGGGAGATCTTCAGTCTTGATGGTGAACCCGGCTTCTGAGATAGATCGATCGGCTTTCCTTGAGCAATTCCTTGCTTCCTCCTCTGTGTCCCAAGGTGTTTAAATAGGCTTTGGAATGCCTAAGAGCCCTCAAAATTGGCCTTTTTAGAATTGGACTAAACTTGGGCTTGGCAGGGACACGCCCGTGTGCGATTGCTTAAGGTCGTGGTCAAGGATGTTAAATGGGCATATGCATGTGATCTACTCGTATAACTCATGCTTTGACCTTGCCAAAGGGACACGGCCATGTGGTCTGCCCGTGTGAGGAAGTCTAGGCCGTGTTGATTTCGTACGTTGGCCTATTTTCTCTGTTTTTGGCCCGTTTCTCGTTCCTTTCACTCTCCTATGCTCACCTAAGTATAAAACATGAAATTAAGGGATTAGGAGCATCGAATTCATCAATTCTAAGGACAAACCATCCATAAATGCGTTAAGCATGGGGTAAAAATATGTATAAATTATGGTTTATCAATGATTCATAATGTGTTTCATGTGTCGATGTTGTGACAATATCGTTCTGATCCTTAACATGTGATTTCACCAACAGAGCTTGAGATTCGACCTAATATGACCTATGGTGAAGAACCAATCAAGATCTTAGCTTAAGAAGTTAAACAGTTGAGAAATAACAGTATAGCCCTAGTAAAAGTTTTATGGCAACGACATGGGGTCGAAGAGGCTACGTGGGAACTTGAGGAAGCTATGAGAAAACAGTACCCAAACCTCTTTTTCGGTAAGATTTTCAAGAAAGAAAATCCCTAAAGTGGGAGAGTTGTAATAGCCCGATTTTGGGTCTAGTCAGAACAGTGGTTTCGGGACCACGAATCTGACGTAGAAAGATTTATTTTTATTAATTTTTTATGGTCTACAGTTTTATGAAATTTTTTCGTGAAAATTTCGTTCGAAAATTTTATTGATTGGGCACTTAATTTGGCTAAAAGGATTAAATAACAATAAGTGCAAAATTTAGGTTCTACCTGCTAAAAGTGTTAGATTGTTATGAGATTTTAAATTGAAGGTCCTTAGATGGTATTAGACCAGCTGTTAAGATAGTGGACAAAAATGGACATGGAGTACTAGAATTTTAAAATTGTTTAGTTGTATGTATATACTTGGATTGGTGCTATGTTATGTTGCGTAGGTGTGTGCATTAAAGGGTGGCAAAATGGCTTGGTAAATAGCCTTATTTTTTTCCACACGGATAGACACACGGGCATGTGTCTAGGCCGTGTGTGACACACGCTTGCCCCATGGGCATGGTTTAGGCCGTGTGTCCCCTGTACCTTAGTTTTGAGAAACAGAATGCTCAGAATTGAGCACATGGGTAGAGACATGGGCGTGTGTCTCAGCCGTGTGGATGACACGGCCTCGAACACGGGTGTGTGCCCTGGCCGTGTGAAGTCTACACCTATTTTATGAAAATTAATTTTCCATACGGCCTAGCACATGGGCGTGTGATCTCAATTTGTTCATGGGTTACATGTCAGTAAGTTACACTGGGTTAGGACACGGGCGTGTATGACCACACGGCCTACCCACACGAGCGTGTGACCCCTGTTTAGTGGAAAACTTTCTAAGTTTTATAAAAATTTCTAAAGTTCTCGGTTTAGTCCCAAACCACTTTCAATGTGTGTTTTGGGTCTCGTAGGCTCGTATTAAGGACTTTACGATTAAATGCAAATGGTTTTAATTTGGACGCAAATTTGTAACTCGAAAGTGTAAGATGGTTTGTGTTATAAGTCCAGTAATGCCTCGTACGCTGTTTCGGCATTAAATATGGGTAAGAGCTGCTACATTAACAATTTTACAAATTGGTACATAGGCTAGCTAAATTAAGCTCCCATGACCTTAAAAATATAAAAATTATAAGAAAATGACTTGGAAATACTTACTAATTGAGGACTGAATGCAAAAGCTTCAAAAATGGTTTTTTTTCTTTAGGTTTTTTGGCTTTAGAGGGAGAGAAAGAAGAAATATGAACAAAATTTCACTAAAGTTTCTTATATATACTTTAATTAAATCCTTAATTACCTAATTAACTTAATTTAATCATACTTTATTAACTTAAACTATATTAATCAATTTAAGTGTAATCTTCCATCATCAAGCACTAGTTCGTATTACAAAGTGTTTTAATTACCAATCTCGAAATTTAAACTAATTGTATTTTATGTCACTAAGTATTTGGCCAATTAAAAAACCCATAGCGATAAGACTTTTATACGCCTTAATTAACAATTAATTCAACAAAATTATCAGACCAAACTTTAATATTCTTTTATACCAACTCCATATTTAATATTTTTGACCCGGTTTACAGAAATGGGGTTTCGAAACAGCCTTTTCTAGCAGCACTAAAAATTGGGTTATTACATTGCTTATCAATTTCGTGTCACAAAAACTTTTTTTTATTTTCACTTTTGGTTCTTCAAATTTCTCATTTCAATCCCTTAACTTTTGAATATTTACACTTTGACCCTAAAATTTTTCACATATTTATAATTTAGTCAATACCTCGAATTAATTTCTTTCACTACTCAATTCTTTTCAATTTCTCCCTATATCCACTTTTCTTTTCTACTAACACTAATAGTTCTTATTTATTTTCCTTTGAAAATTCTAACACACGTCAACTTGTACTATCATTATTCCTAACTTAGAAAGTCTTTGGGATGTTACATTTTAGCTCTATTACCAACTGAACTTAGGCTTTTAATATAAAAGTATACGGGTTACATACACACAGCCAATTACTTACTCAAGATTGAGGTAAGTCATACCATTAACTTCACAAGTGAATAAATTCATAAACAGGTCTAGAATAAATTCAACTTAGGTCATGCCCAATGTATTGTTAGTCTAGATAGTCACACCTATGTCTTTATCTTTCTGTGAGTCACCAATTTTGATATCCAAGACAATGTATCTCTCTAATTGGACTTGATAGACAACAAAATAGTCATTTGAATTAATTTTCTTTATTTTGATTCTTTAGACTATAAATTGTTTAGATTACCTACTAATAAAAATTGTCTTCTTGCATTATGATCCAACCACATGATTCAACTTGATATTAGTTAAATGTTACACAATCAGTAAACCAATATTTGATTATACATTTTATTTTTCATGCAAAGACCATTGAAGAGAAGTATGCAAAAGATAATAATTTACAATATGAAATTTTATTAATAAATATGTTCAAGAAGTTGCAAGCATTAATGACAAAATAACTACACTAAGGGTCTTAGATTCCAATAGTAACTTCATTTGTTGAAATGATGAAAGCCCTCATAGGAGTCTTCCAATAAGCATAATTCAATGAGTCAATCAACAATAGGACTCAAGAAATCGAATGTCTTCCTTCATGGATTCCATGATTATAAACCAACCATAGGATCTCCTTCAAGTGTGTCTGTAGTTTGCTCTGTTACCAATTGAAACGACCTCGATTTGCCTTTGTTACAATTTATTGTTCCTTTTATTGTTGTAACAAGAGTTAGGATAGGAAAACGGAACAAGACAATTTTGCAGGGAGATGACAAGATAAGCAAATGAGAGAAAGAAAACCAACACAAGTTTGTTAACACAGTTTGAATTTAACAATGAATTTAGCAATCCTACCTATGTAGAGCCTTGCTTAGAAATAATTTTATTTAACAATTAATTAGGAACAACTCTTGATTTAATAATGATTAATTTAACAATGAATTTAACAATCCTACCTATGCGGAGCCTTGCTTAGAAATAATTTTATTTAACAATTAATCAAGAACAACTCTTAATTTAACAATGATTAATTTAACAATCCTACCTAAGCAGAGTCTTACTTAGAAATAATTTTATTTAACAATTAATCAGGAACAACTCTTGATTTAGGCCCAGTTTACCCTTACACTAATGGATAATTACAACATCAAAGTTGTGCCCAAATTGTTACAATTACTCTCCCCAAAAACCTCATAGTGCAAACACTTAAACTCTTCGTCTAATAAAAAAGTGTCAAAATATCAAGTATAATATAGTAAAATACTCGACAAATGAACACCAAAAGCACTCTCTACTATGTGTGTATGGCATCTTAAAAACAGGCTTTGAATAATTTCATCCCAAGTAAAAAAAAAAAAGAAAAAAAAAGAAAGATAGATCAGTCTTCAACAAATACAATCCCACTTAAAGTAAATCTGATCAGCTCGTTATCTTTTAAGACAGCAAGAAATCCTAGTCAAAATTCTAACTTCTAGTTCTTGCATATGTTACTTTATCAAAATATAAATGACCAACATTAATTTTATACAAGTAAATTTACCAATAACATCACTTTGATTGTCATAAACTGTTCAAACAGAGAATGAAATAGGTATATGGGACAGTCAACCAAAGTTCCTAATAGAGCCATTACAAGTTATGCCCTTCTGTTGAATAGGAAACTGCATTTTTGGCCCGTTCAAAAGTTAAAAATTCAATTGAAGTAGTTTTAATACAAAATGTTAAGCTTTGGCACCATTTTTTTTTTTTTATCTTGGATCCATTACACAATTCTTGACTTCACCCCTACCGGTTACCATCACTGCACTGATGTTTTCTCAGCTGAGAACATCGTGGAGGAAGAAGCAGAAATGAGTTAACTTTGAACAGGCGTAGCAGTCTTGGAATAGTATCCGGTGCCATGGCAATGCAAAATATCATTGCCCCCGCAAATATCATCTGTTTCTCCATTTTTCTCCATCCCTGAAATTCTTAATTTATTTTCTTTTTGTAAATACAATCAATATGAGGGCCAAAGAAATAAATTGAAGCATATTTGGGTAGTAAAAGAAGCAATACCTTTTGTTTAAAGATTACATCACTAATCATTTACCATACTGAGATGCGGTGTACTTCTCTCGCCACTAAATTTATCCAGGGCAATCAGACGCTACCCTACGTATTAATCATTTACCATACTGAGTTCCTTGTTGGTTGCTTTGATAACTTCTTAAATAATAAAAAAGTTTAGAAGACAAAATATCTTTTTATTATTGTTACTTAATTCTTAACATTGAATTCGTTTGAAAAACAAAATAGTACAGATATATGACTAAAATAGAGTTCATAATTCATACAAGATTTTCAAGTTGCAATTTGTTTGGCAAGATAGAAATGGTCGTCACGGTAAA
Source organism: Gossypium arboreum (assembly GCF_025698485.1). Taxonomy (NCBI): domain Eukaryota; kingdom Viridiplantae; phylum Streptophyta; class Magnoliopsida; order Malvales; family Malvaceae; genus Gossypium; species Gossypium arboreum. The sequence goes on along the minus strand of NC_069071.1, from coordinate 100,146,973 downwards.
TTCAAACTTTTTTTAATCAGATTAAATGTATGTACAAGCTAGGTTATTATGTTGCAGGTCTATTCTTAATGTTTCATCTTCTTTAATTAGTGACTGGGGTCTATTGCAGCCAATTTTGTGATGTTTTCATAGGGGAAATGAAATGTTCACTTATTCAAAAATAGAAATATAAATATTTTATTAAATAGAAATATAAATATTTTATTTTGGCAAGGCAAGGGAATATTATTTTAAGTTGATTTATTTTAAAGTATGATGAAATTTACTAAATTTCTCATACATTTATTCTAATCAAGTGCTACAAAACCATGTGAATTTTGCACAGTCCAAGAGAATGTCCTCTTAGTAATGAATTACGGTCACGTTATATTCAATAATAACAGTGGTGCCATCGAAAAAGTAATTCTTGAGTCGTGCATACCCTTCTGCCATCCTGAATTCTCCTCTTCCTCCCACCACCGAAAGCTCACGTTCCGTCTTTATTAACGGATTCCTTGAAAATATGCTAATAGAGCTGCCCTTAAACTTTCCGGAAGTAAATCCAAAATCTAAGTACATCACCACGGTCGTTGAATTTTTGCCGGTCAAGATCCCAAGTCCCAGAGCATTCCCAATCACCTCTGAGTCGTCCCCAGGACCTATCTTGAGGGGATTATCAATGGCATATAGGGTGCCAAATGGCACTGATGAGTAGTTGTCGTTGCTTGTGTTGTTAGCTTGGGCTACCATGACTACTGTTGGGTTCTTACCGCGGAGAGTTTCATGCAAAAAGAAGTAAAGATTAGTGACCTTAACCGGCCTGGGATCATATGGTAAGCTCTCCGAGTAGTATTGGCTCTGCACCGCTACTTGGGAGAGGCAAACCATCAGAATCCAAGTCAACGTCAATGTTCCTCTCATTGTCTCTGCTCTACAAATTTATGGGGCGAAATATAGATGAAGGATAGTATTTATTGCCTAAAACATTTTATATATCGTGTTGATTTCTCATCTGAAAATATAAGGCAGGAATTAAGCTGAGTTAGTTTAAGGCTCTCTTTTCGTGACGTTGTTTGCATAATTTCAGTAACTTTTTTGTTTGGCTGAGAAAAAACAATATTAAAAAAGAAAAGGAATCTTCATCGCCCAATATTTTCTCAAAAATCATTTTAGAGATAGTAGTGAGCTATTCAAAGATAATTTAATAAATTACTTTTAGTTATCATTGTGGTGCTTATCAATCAATTTCACCTTACTTTTTCGATAACTAAGAAATTGTTTATTTTATTAACAAACAACCCTCTCAAGATTTAATTTATTTATAATATAAAAAATTAAAGAAACTCAATTCACAACAAAACAAGTTTTTAGCGGTATTTTTTAGCCTTATAAGTGTCGCTAAATTTTGCAGCATTTATAAGAAAAAACGTCGCTATAGAACATGATCTTTAGATGCGCTTTTCCTACAAACGCCGAAGGCATGTATTGCTGCGAGCTGGATCTAAAATGTTGGGTTGAGCTAGCGAAAGATCCTTGAAATCGAACTCGACAATACCTTTTAAGACCCAAAACTTCAATAATAACTAGGTTATCAATGTCATCCAGATTAACAGAACTATCACTTGAAGCCATCGCTTCATACTCTGCCCTTTTATCCTTTAGTTTCTCCTAATAAATCAATCAAGGAGTTAAAAACGAAATGTATAATCAAGCAAATGCAACATAACTTGGCATTATTTGCATTACAAACGACGAATTAAACAATTATAATTAAACATAATAAATATTTAAAATAATTCAAATTTTATTAAGTAAATATACCATAATTTCTGCAACTTTAGTAGTCATAGGAGATCCATCTTTCTTTCAATGTGTAATTTCAAAAAACTGAAGGCGTCCAACTCTTTGACCAAATGACAGTTCCTACAATATAGTAGAAAAAATATTATTTAGTAGAAAGTAGTTAATTTTTGACATAATTAATATATTGAAAATACCTCATCATCAACTACACAAGCAAAACTTTTTGACCCAGTTGTGTGCATGAATTTTTGTTTTTTCCTAATTGTAGTTCCAACTCGCTCACGATCCTATATAATGAAATTATTATTACGTATATAGTAAATGTTATAAACCGAAATAATTATAAGAGTTTGGAAGTACGTAATACCTCTCATTTCTTTGAATTTCAAAATCTAACTGCATCTTCCCATTGGTACCCCAGCATTCCCAATGAGACATTTCGCAATTTCTCTTCGAGGCTTATATTTTTCTTAAAATATTCCTTCTTTAAAGTACTTTTATGGTCTCTACATTTCTTTACTACTGCTTTCTTCACATAATTATCCGAGACCTCTAAAACAAATCTCTCCTACAAATAACACAAGTTTATAAAGTAAATATAAATGAAAATTAAACCAAAGTATTATAAATTACATTCACATTTTTACCTTAATATTATCTAAAGCATGATTTTTGTTACTATCAAGCATATGACGCTATGACTCGTAGTTGATTGGTAACAGATTGACATTTCGTGCTATAATGCCCAAGTATCCTGCTAAAAGTTGAGCTTCTGATCCAATAGGTTTACCATGACTGTTTCTAGATACTTTGACACGCTCCACAGAATTAAGATTGTACAAATCCTTTAATAGCATACGTCTTCGAATTTTGCGCCTCCCACAATTTTCAGCTACAAAAATTGTATATGATAATATACGAATTTGAAACAAAGATCAATAATAAAGTCAACCTGCATGTAAATTAAAGTTAACATTACTTTGAATTTCTATAGGTTTGTGAACTATATTTGGAACATTCGAAGATCTAATAGCAGTCTGTTGATCACTATTTGTTTCTTCCGAATTTGGAGGATTTTGAATAATACTTGGATCTTGCAATCTTCTTCTAGGCATATTATCTACAATACACATAAAATAGTTGAAATATTAGTAACTAATTACAATAATAATAGTAATGGATATATTTAACAAGATCAAGATTTAAATTATAATATTACATATAATTAAAAAAACCTAAAATCTTATTACATCATGATTAATAAATATCTTTATTCACATCCTGGCAAACCCATTGAAATTGTGTACTAGTACTAGGGATAGTTTCATTTAAGTTTTGTTCTAAAAAAGGCAAAGTTTCTGATCTTTCGTCGATGTCATCTCTACTTCCATTGCCCATGTCAATCAAGTCTCTAGGGGTGTTACGGAGTACAACGTACCAACCCTCATCAGTTGGATCTTTCGAGTAAAAAACTTATTTGACTTGAGAAGAAAATACATACGGCTTGTCTATCAATTGTTGTCCAATGTGAATTAATCAAGAAAAGTTCACCATTGTAAAACCAAATTGATCTTTTTTAATTCTGCGAGTAGTATTAACATCAGTCCAATCACATCGAAATAAGACAACCTTCCGTTTGCCATAGTAATCCAACTCAATAATATTAGTAAGAAATCCTAATACTCCACATTTCCCTCAATAGGATTACTGTCCCTAGCACTAGCATAACTTGTAATTGAAGAATTAACAACCATTCCACAATTTTGAGTCCTCCTCAATCTTTCATAAGATTTTGTATGAAACCTGAATCCATTAATGAGGAAGGCATTATATCTTTTTACTACTCTATTCAGACCTTGGGAAAGCCATTAAACTTCTTCATTGACGTCTTTTCCATTCCAAACCTATTGAATTAAAAGTAAATTGATTAATTATAATGTTATACGAAAACATTATTATTTGTCATTGAAAACTTTAGTAACATATGGTCTGCCCTAACCATTCATGAAAAGATATTGTGAATAACTTATGAATCTCTCAATGTTGTAATCTTCGGGAGCATGAATGAGACCTCAAGACTTGTTTAAACTCACTATGTTAAAAAGTGGATAACTTGGTAAGAAAATAAACAAATGAAAAATATGAATATTTATCAAATTCTAAAACTTACTTGCCTAATGGTTCAATTGAATCATGGTGAAAAAGAACTTACCGATGTGCTTCTACCCAAGATCTATCATCTAAATGTGCAATTTTAACGTTACCGATTGGTTGTCCATAACTTCGAAATAGATAAGTTTCAGCTAAGTTATGATTAGTGAGCCTAGCATTTCTACTTGGTCTATTCAATCTTGTTTCAACATCTTCTAAATATTTAGAGCAAAAAGTCATATACTCCTTTACTAAGTAATCTTTGATAATGATCCTTCTGGATAACGCTTACTATGACAATAAGACTTCAATTTGCATAGGAACCTAAACACGATACACAACATTATCAAAAGTTGTAATTAAAGGTATATTCATGAATGAATGAAAACTTTGCAAATAAATTAGCACCTCTCTATAGGATACATATGCCGATAGAAAATTAGTCCACTAAGTTTTGCTTCATGAGGGAGATGGATTAGCAAGTGTACCATAATAGTGAAGAACGAAGGTGGAAAGATCTTCTCCAAGTTACATAAAGTCAAGGCGGCTCGATCTTGTACTTTCTCAAGTTCTTCAACAATCAAAACTTTGCCACAAATAGCTTTTATTATATTGGATAGTTCAACTATACAAAACGTCACCTTTTTTTTTACATGCAACAGCGTAAAGCAATTGACAATAAATCTTGCATCAAGATGTGATAATCATGTGATTTTAAGGAATATAGTCTTCGATCTTTAAGACTCATACATCAAGATATATTTGATGCATACGCATTTGGGAACCTTTATATCTTTCAACACTGTATAGAACATTTCTTTTTCTTTCTTCGATATAGCAAAAATAGAAGGCGACAACCAAGATTTTTCATTCGAAAGTAATTGGTGATGAAGATCATGTCGAATTCCCATGTCAACTAAATCAAGTTGACTCTTAAGATTGTCTTTCTATTTTCTATCGACATTGAGAATTGTCTCGATGATATTCTCGAAAACATTCTTTTCAATATGTATGACATCAAGATTGTGTCGCAAAATGTGATGCTTCCAATAAGGCAACTTCATGAATATGCCAATTGATGTTGCCACACTTCTTACACGGGCAAAGAATCATACTCTCTTGACTTGCATTTTGAAGTGCAAAATTTAGAAAAGTTTGTACTCCATTTCGATAGTCGTTGCTTACCCTTGACAAATCCATCCAACTCTTATCCATTTCGTAGTTCTTGAAGTCTAAAGTTGACAATAAATTATGGTTACTTAAGTGTACTAAATAGATTTAAATCATGTCATTGTACTAAAATATATAATATAAATCAAGCATCAAGCATCTAATTATTTAAAAATATATATTAGTGACAACATTCTATGTTTGGATACTCCAAATTTGCTATATAAAATTTACCTTGAAGATTTAATGCATTATATTTTAAAGGGTGTAAACTAATTCGTAAGTTGTTTATTTATAAGAATAATTAAGAGTAGGGAGAAAAATAGTGTTGCCCTAATTTCTATGATTTTTATATATTTTGATCTAAAGTTTTATGTAAGTTATGATATGATATATATTTTTTTATATTCTTTAAATGTTTATGTAAGTTATGATAATCATAAACTTTAAATGTTTATGTAAGTTGTAATTATCATCTTTTAAATATTGACTCTTTTCATTATACTCTTTCAATTTTTAAATTTGTGTTTTTATCACCTTTATGTTTACTATACTTAAAAAACAAAAATTAAAAAATTAACAATCTTTTTTTTTTGCTCAGTCAATTGATTACAAAATAAGGCATTAAAAAACCCAGCCCGACCAAATTGACAATAGAGCAACAAAAACAAAACAATGCCAAAACTTAAAAAAGCACAACAATAATCCCCCAACATTGAAACCAAAATGCCCAACACAAAATAAACAATGGGAAACCAATGAAAAATAAACCCGCAACTGCACCAATCATACCTCAACAAGTTATTTCAATTCGAAACTCAGGCACAACCAAAATTGTCTCCCATAAAACACGAACATTCCCGAAAACGACCACAATCGAAAGCGACGAAATTACAACCTATCCGCTTCACTGATATGATTGCATACTATTGTAATAAAAACAAACTCCTTCCAAAACAACTCCTAAACCCTCACAGCAACCACATTAATTGCCAATAAGACAGCTTCCCATAATCTCCCTAGCACAATAATTAGAAAAAAAAAAAACCCAAATAGCCACCAGGAAAAAAGACCACCCTCGAAACGACCCGCAATCAATACCCTATTGCACGACTCACACCCCATCAAAATTATCCCAGCAGCACATCAATGAACCCAACCCAACCAAGAATGAACAGAATCAAAACAAATCACCCTTCAAGCATCGCCAATTGCCCCAGCTCATGCCTCAAAAACAAAACCAACTCCAATGTTCAAAAATCAACCATAAGCAGTAAACCAGCCAAAATGATAGTCATAAATCCAAAACCTATTTAGACAACAACACTCAAAAAATCCAGCAAACAAAACAGCATCAAGATAAAACAACAGACTTAAAAGACTCGCACCAACATCACAAACACCCTTTTCTTTTAGCCATTCATACACATCCTAAACCGAAAGAAGACAACCAAAAAACCTAAAGAAATCAGTCATCAATAAAAAAAAACCACTCCCTAAAAATCCAAACCTTTAAAGACAATTCAATCCCAAACACCCATCACAAAGATCAGAACCACTCTATAAAGCAATAAAAACATCCATTACATCTTACAATAATTCCTTTTACACCATCGACATTCTTAAAGGTTGGCATTCTTAAAGCACCTGGTTCCTCCAAAAAACCCAAACATTTCCATAATCACCTTCCCTTATCAGCACCAAAAACTGAAAACGAAAATTCCAACCACTCGATTATAAACCACAGTGACCTTATCTCTTTTCTCGTACAAAAAATGAAACATATCTACTGAATCTCTACTCTCATTATTTCTTCAATCACCTATTCTTCATTTCCATGAACACTAAATCCCAATTTCTTACCTAGTGCCCAAGTGTTCTTAGCTTTCCTAAGAATCACCCTCATTCTGTTACTTATATCCGAATCCGAAAGGGAAACATTTACAATCCTCTCATCCTCCTTATGAGACTCCATTCCTTTATCCTTCAATCTGGCTCTGTCCCTTTTCTTCCTCTCTTTGGAAGATAAAAAACTGCTTTGGATTTAGTAACAATTATATGTTAATAAAGTTAATATTTTTTAAAATTTTCATCTATTTTGAGTTGATTTGATAAAAACACAAATTAAAAAATTAAAAGAGTCAAAATAATTAAACGAATGATTAAAATATTTTTTTAAGTTAGATGATCAAATAAGTTATTATGCCTTCGTTTTTCTTGATTTTATTTTGCTTTTTTTTTTTGAAGAATGGTCATTATATACCTACCTACTTGAATTTGATAAATTACCCTGTTTGATATCTAAATTGGCTTACGATTTCTATGTTTAAATATCAATTAAATAAAAATTTATATATGTCATATTCAAGTATCTTGAATATATTAACTCTTTTAGAAATCAACAAATGGTATTTTTGACCTAATTAATTAAATCATTATTTCAATAGCTCAAAATTTTATAAAAATCTAAAGAAATATAAAAGAATTATAAATACAAATAAATTAAAATAATGATATTAATATTAATTAAACATTCTAAATTAAATTAAAAATTAATATTATTATTCCTAAGTCATAAATGAAGTGTTAGAAAATTGAAATTAAACCACCAAACAAGACATTAACAATACCATATGGTGTTGACTATGGAATTGAAATCAAAGATGCTTACAAAATGTCACTCAATAAAAATTGATCCAATCTTTACATAGAGATTATTCAAGTTACCTCAGATAAAATTTTCCTTTTTTAAACCTATCTATTATAAAGCCAAATAGAGCCGAAGATAAAAAGTTCTAATTGTTTTAAAACAACATATAAAACCCATAAATTAATGGTTAAAACTCTGTTGGTCCTTGGATATTTATATATTTGGCTATATGTATTCACAACCGAAAATATACACTTTCAAGGAATAAAATGCTTTGAAACCCATCTAGCTGACAATATGGATGCAGTTATATTAAAAAAGAACAAAAGGGAAGAAGGTTCAGGTGGTTAACAAGAATCTAACACAACTAATCAAGAGGCTGGCAACTTTTCATCGAAGGAGAAAAGAAATAATAAGTCAAAATACAAATAGCAGAGTGACTGTTACACATATACCACAAGAGGGAAAATCAAGTATTGGTAATGACCTATAAACGCCCTATGGCCTATCAGGACATTACCTGCCGATAGAGTGGTGAGTGGAACTTAAAGTTCACAAGGAAGTAAAGGCTGCAAGCTCCTGGTACTGGTCTAGGAATGAATTCCCAAATGTTTATCAAATGATCGAAAAGGTTACTTTCTGATGCAGTTGACTACAAAAACATTATACAGGGTTAGATCATCAGTAAGGGAAAGAATTAAATTCATGGACAAAAAAAAAATATCATCTACACGTAAATTCATAACTTAAAAAGCTATTAACAAGATTATCGAAGAAGAACTAACACCTATAAACATAAATTCATCTATCTGTCTATACACAATGGCAACTAGTTCCTATCCAGCCTATAAATAACTTACACATTGCATAATGAACATGTTTCACTAATACTTAACTCACAAGAAGTGGTTTGAATAGAAAAGAGTTTGAAAATGTTAAAGGTTAACTAACATTGAGTTCTTGAATTGCAGCAATAAAACAACTCCATGGAACATAAATCTCCAAATATACATTATATCAACAATATCTATTAGATATTGCATCATTCCACATGAGATCACTTGGACATTTTACCAAAACCCGCCAACTAGAACATGATAAAAAATAGAATATAGTTTGTCGAGACCATTTTTAAATAGAGTTTTGGAAAATGAGAATCGACTTTAAAAACGAAAACGGGAGTCGCCACCAATCTTTTTAGGTGTGATTGGATCACCTTTAAAACATTTTGTTTTAAAATCATTAGTTTTGGTCTATGAAATCAGAAAACGGGTTCGGGAGCCGGTTACATACGAGGAAGGGTTAGCACCCTCGTAAAGCCCAAAAATTGGTACCTAATTGATTATCAAGTGTCTTTAATGTCGGAGATTCAAAAATTTTAAGATGCAATCTTTTTTAGAATATTTTAATTTTTTTTGTAAATTAGAGTTCACTCGTATCAAAGTATTGACACTAAATTAGCTTTTTAGAAATCCCTATCTCGAAACAACAAAATGCTACATCCAATAAGTTAGGACATATTGCTTTGCAATTCCAAGACAGTTGCTCACGTTTTGCAAACATTTAAAAACTAAGAAGGGTACTTGATTGTTCGAACTTAACGAGAAAAGTTGCAACCCAATAAGTTAGGGCACCACTTTCTCGAAATTTCCAAACACCAAGCATTGCCTTTATATTTTTTGAGAACTTTGGGGCCTTAAAATGATGCGTGGGGAACTCAGATTGTATTATAAATCATACATAGTAACATATTATTGTAGTAGGTAAATAATACATGCATTTAAACAAAATGATGGCAATAATATAAAGGTCATGCATTAGATACATACATATAAAAATCATATATACATGGCAAATATTAACAATATGCATACAAAGATATATACATATAGCATGTATTGAGAATGAATAAACAAAACATACAAACATACAAAGTAATAATTAAATAATGCATGATATACAAAAAGTAATAATTAAATAATGTATGATATACAAAAAGAGTAATACAATATCAATGTACATGTTCATGAAATGTAATATCGAATAATAAATATAAAACAACATACAACACATGATATATGCAATATATATAAAAAATGAAATGAGTTATTGTTAACAAAATATACATATAACACAAATAATGACATAATTTCTATAATAATCTTAAAATAGTATTTGCTATACAATATATAAAACATGATAACAAAATATTTATAAAAGAATGATAAAATATATTGGGTTTTTTAAAAATATATATAAAAAAATAAAAGTATGTAAAAGAATTTATAAAATAACAAAAAAATCATTTTAAAATAAAATAATACTTAATAAATAATTAATTAATAATTTAATATGTGTATAATATGAGTTAAAATATAATTCAATTTGCAAATTTTAAAATTTTAAATAATATAATGAATAATAAATAATATAATAGATAATATATGATATACATAACATATATAAAATAATAATAATAATAAGTAATATAGAATAAAAATAAAATATAATAAATGTTATATAATAAAAATATAATTTGGATACATAGGAAATAAGAATTATAATAGATATAATATAAAATAACGAAAGTACATATGTAAGGACAATATATATAAATAATTACTAAATATATAATACAAGTAAAATATAATAATAATATATAAAATAATGATGGAAAATAATAATAATATATATGATAAAATAATCTTATAGTGTATAATATAAAAGTAAGGTTTAAAAAACAATATCTCGATATATATATATATATATATATATATATATATATATAATAAATATATAGGGTTAGATTTGAAGTTCAATAAAATTACAGGGCAAATTTAAAAGAAATAACACTGAATTAAGGCCCTAATTAAAACGCGCGTAAAACAAGAGGGACTCATTGGGCAAATTGCCCTATTCCCAAAACGGCATTGTTTCCCCTAATATGGTTTTAAAACACTGTGAGGGTTAAATTGAAATGAAATTGAAACATTAAGGCTAAATTACAAATAAATATTAATGAAATTATGAATAATAAAAAAAGGAGGACCAAATGAGCAATTAGCCCAATTCTCAGAAACACGCGGATCCTCCCCGGGTAACCGGGTCAACACGCGGATCCTGGAGCTTCAAAACATCGTCGTTTTAAGCTTATCAGACTAAACTAAAATGGTGTCGTTTTTTAGGGCTATATAAACCAAAACTAAAGCCTAAAAATCATTTGAAATATCGTTTTAAGGAAAAAAAACAAAAATTCTCTGAAGAGGACTAGGGACCGGTCATCAGAGTTCTGTGGAGTCTCCGTCCACCGATTCCCATGCACCTACGCGCAATCTCGCACGGTGGTCGGAGGGTTAAAAAACCCTTCCCTTTTCAAGCGTAATACAGGTAACTTTCTTTCCTTTCTAAAACCTCAATAATTTTTGCTTAGAACGATTTATATATGCATGCTAAAATAAGAACAAGGTACACGATTAAATCACCTTTAGAAACTGTTTGTATTTCTCTGAATCGAATATATGTAAGTATATTTCTATTCTATCAAAAATCCGGTCCCCTTTTACATTGGTTTGATTCGGCTTTTATAGCCACTGTTTATTACAAAAATCTAGGAAAGAAATATTTTTATATCTTTCCATATTTGCTTTGCTTGCTGCTGTGGTTCTTTCCTTCTTTGCAGGTGCTCGAGGAAAATCCAGCGATGGAAGGATCGCTAGCGTTGATAGAGGCCTAAAGTCTGGTGGTGGTGTCGGTGAGGCGCTGATTATGGAGGCAGAGCCTTGAGTGATGGCCTCGATTGGGGAGCTGGACAGACACTCCCTGAACCTTCTAGAAGCAGTTGCGGCGCTAGGGGAAAGAGCTAGGGTTGGAAACCCTAGCTGGAAATTTTAGGTTTTGGGCCATTGTATTGGGTCAAAGGTGTAATGGGCATAGGATAGGCTTACGGGGTATTTGGGCTACTAGTCTACTAGGTTTAGGTTAAATGGGCTACTGGGTGTAACGGGTCAATTTGGGTTTGGGTTTAGGCTAGTTGGGTTTTAACTTTTGGGCTGTAAAAGGACTTGGACTGTTAAATTGTTTATTTATTTATCCCTTTTTATTTGGTTTTTAGCTCGGTCAAATTTGGGCTCTTACAACTGCCCCTCTTTGCTCATTGCTGTGTAACAGGAATCGAGCAAAGATTTAGAAAGACCAAATTTGACCGGTTCTATCTTCAATCTTCTTGACTGTCATGTCGATATCTTCGATCTGCTATCCGCCGAACACAGAGATGTCAAATCTGCTTCTTCGATTTATTCTCTGACAATACAGAGATGCCAAATTATCTTAGATTTGCTTCATCGTAAACACGTGAAAGCCAAATCAGCTATGTCTTCGATTTGTTCCTTGCAAACACAAGGAATGCCAAATCATCTTGGATCTGCTTCAGCGTAAACATCTGAAGGTGAGATCTGCTATGTGTCTGCCTTCCATCAAAGTGGAAATGCCAGACTTCGATTTGTTCTCTAACAATACAGAGATACCAAATCATCTTAGATTTGCTTCATCGTAAACACGTGAAAGCCAAATCAGCTATGTCTTTGATTTGCTCCTCGTAAGCACAAGGATGCCAAATCATCTTGGATTTATTTGAGAACATCTGAGAGTCAAATCTGTTATGTCGTCGATTTGTTCCTTGTAAATACAAGAATACCAAATCATCTTGGATCTTACTTCAGTCTAATCGTCTGAAGGTTAGATCTGCCATGTATCTGCTCCCCATTGAATATGGAGATGCCAAACTTTGATTTGTTCTCTGACAATACAGAGATGACAATTCATCTTAGATTTGCTTCATCGTAAAGACGTGAAAGCCAAATCAGCTATATCTTCGATCTGCTCCCCGCCGAATACAAAGAGATAAGATCTGTCATCTTGGATCTGCTTCAGCATAAACATCTGAAGGTAAGATCTGCTATGTGTCTGCCTTCCATCAAAGTGGAAATGCCAGACTTCGATTTGTTCTCTAACAATACAGAGACGACAAATCATCTTAGATTTTCTTCATCGTAAACACGTAAAAACCAAATCAACTATATCTTCGATCTGCTCCTTGCCGAATACAGAGAGATAAGATCTGTCATCTTGGATCTGCCCCGATGAAAGTCAGATCTGCTATGCTGTGGCCTATTACCCTACTGTTTTGGGTTTTAAAGCATGCTGTCTCTGATAACCTGTAAAATGATTATGCTTGATAATTTAGGATGCTATGCTCGAAGTGAGTCGAATGTTCCTAATTAAACATGTTATAATGCAAAATGTCATAAATATGACCCCTATCCTAGACGTCATCATTCATTCCTTCATTTGCCTTTTCTTTTCTCAAAGTTTCATTCATGCTAGCTGTAAGCCTTCCTCCAATGCTACGATTGGCTTTGTCTATTTTCCTTTTGGACTGGGAGAAAGGAATTCCTCGAGTTCTTTCATCCCTTACTTACGTGAATTTCTCGAACAATTGTCCTGTTTTAGTTTCTTGTGTTATTTAGAAATTTCAGAGTAATGCACAAAACTTCATTTGTGAACATATTTAGTTCATCTGTCATTATTTCAATGCAACATACTTAAAGAATAGTGAAAGACAAATAAATTTTTAAGAATAATTAGATTTGAATGAATTATCAAAAAGATACAAAAGGGAATTAATCTGCTAGCCTATCTTCTAGATCCTCTAGATATCGCCGCTTGAGCGCCTATACATCAGCTCCATGAAGTCTTTCTTGAATTCAACATGTGTTAAAAAAAAATCCCAAGTACCCTGTTGATGCCCTAGTTTGCAGCATTCTTCGCTCTTTGTAGCAAGATCATTGTGTACTCTTCAAATTTTGAGCTTTCCTTTCGGGTTTTCAACTCAAAACCCCTTTGGTCATAAGGTGCCCTTTGCGGGTTTTCACCTTGGCCTCTCTGTTTTTTTTTTCAAGGCGCCCTTTGCGGGTTTTCACCTGATATTCTTTTCTTCTTTAGACAAAGTATTTTTTAACTGAGTCTGAATTCACTGGATTGGGTAAACTTTTCCCATCCATTTTCGCTAAGATCAATGGACCACCAGAGAAAGCTTTCTTTACGACATACGGCCCTTCCCAATTCGGCATCCATTTTCCTCTAAAGTCCTTTTGAATAGGAAGGATCTTTTTCAATACAAGGTCTCCCTCCTGAAATTCTCTTGGTCGGACTTTCTTGTCATAAGCTCGCATCATTCGCTTCTGATACATCTGACCATGTCGAATGGCTTTTAGCCTCTTTTCTTCAATCAAGTTCAACTGGTCATACCGGGATTGAACCCATTCAGCTTCATCTAACTTTACCTCCGTCAAAATTCGAAGAAAAGGTATTTCTACTTCAATAGGTAATACTGCTTCCATCGCATAAACTAGCGAGAATGGAGTTGCCCCAGTAGAGGTTCTGACAGATGTTCGATAGGCTAGGAGTGCAAATGGCAACTTCTTATGCCAATCTCTATAGGTCTCAGTCATCTTCCCCACTATTCTCTTAATATTCTTGTTGGCAGCTTCCACTGCCCCATTCATTTTTGGACGATAGGGAGAAGAATTGTGATGCTTGATCTTAAACTAGTCGCAAACCTCCGCTATCATTTTGTTATTTAAGTTTAATGCATTATCGGATATGATCTTCTCAGGCATTCCATATCGACAAATGATCTCCTTTTTCAAGAATCGACTCACTGCTGACTTAGTAACATTCACATAAGAGGCGGCCTCTACCCTCTTTGTAAAGTAGTCAATTACCACGAAGATAAACCGATGTCTATTCGAAGCTTTCGGTGATATTGGTCCAAGAACATCTATGCCCCACATGGAAAAGGGCCATGGAGAAGTCATAACATGCAAAGGTGAAGGTGGAACATGAATTTTGTCCCCATAAATCTGACATTTATGGCACTTCTTGGTGTAGTTAATACAGTCTCCTTCCATGGTAGCCCAATAATAGCCAAACCTCATGATTTGCCTCGCCATCGTGAACCCATTTGCATGTGTCCCACACACACCTTCATGAACTTCTTCTAAAATTAGCTTAGCTTCCACAGCATCGACACATCTCAAAAGTACTTGGTCTTTCCGTCTCTTGTACAGGATATCTCTATCTAAAACATAGTCGCAAGCTAACCTCCTCAAAGTTCATTTATCATTTTCACTGGCCTGTTTAGGGTATTTACGATCTCTCACGTATCGCAATATATCTTGATACCAGGGGTTATTGTCATTGCCTTCCTTCTCAATGTTACAACAATGAGCTGGAGCCCCGTAAACACTCATTTGAATTGGTTTCATTTCTTCTTCTTTATTTACCTTGATTATTGAGGCCAAGGTTACTAAAGCATCTGCCATCTGATTTTCATCTTGTGGGAGATAATTGAAGGTGATGCTATCAAATTCCTCAAGTAATGTAACATCCCGAAATAGGGCCTAAACAGAACAGTGGTTGCCAAACCACAAATCTGAGGTAAAAAATTTATTTTATTATTATTTTGAGGTTCATGATATGATTGCATGATTGTGTGAAAATTTCGTGATGAAATTCTATGCATAAAGTGCTTAAGTTGAGATTAGGGACTAAGTCGAATAATTTGCAAAACTTGCATTCTAGAAGTTTTTAGTATGAAATTGCTTTGGAATATTAATGAGGAGATCTTAAATAGCAATTTGACCAATTTCTAAGTCTATGGACAAAAACTGGACATGGATGGAATTTTTGGAAAGTTTAGTAGTAAGGGCATTTTGGTCATTTAGTTATTAAAATAAATTAAAAACAAAATTAAAGGCCATTTTTTGTCCATTTTCTTCATTAGTACTAAATTTCAAGGGTTCTCCATAGCTAGGGTTTGTTTCAATCTTTCAAACTCCATAATCAAGAAGAACAAAATCCGGAGTTAAACCGGGGAAAGAAAAAGATAGTGGACTAAATCGATATAGTTGATCGTATTTTGTTTCGAGGTAAGTTTGTGGTAAATAAATGCAATATTCTATTATTTTATGTTAATTTTGTTAATTTCCAGCATGTTTATATTTATTTTATGAAATTATTCAAAGAAGACTCAAGCATGAATTGACAGAGAAGTAATTTCAGAAAGTCCCGGTTGAACCTTAGGAATGTGTAGGATACAAATGTCATGACATTAGGGTTTAAGGATACCGTGTAAGACCATGCCAAGGCATGGCAATTGGTAAGGTTTTTAAGGCAAGGAAATCATGTAAGACCATGTCAAGACATGGCATTGATAAGTTACTATAAGGCAAAGGTCCCATGTAAGACCATGCCAAGGCATGGCATTGGTGAGTTCATAAGGCAAGGCTACCATGTAAGACCATGTCAAGACATGGCAATGGTAAGTTTCAAAAGGATACCACGTAAGACCATGACAAGTCATGGCAATGGTAAGGTACCCGTGTATCCTTAGTATTCCAAGTGGTTCAACGGGAAAATTTAAAAAGAATATCAAGGTAAGGTAAGGTAAGACGAGTTATACTAAAAAGGTAAGACAAGTTCATGCTAGAAGAGTAAAGGTAAGTACATAATGTTCATGTATGCTTGATAAGGAAAAAGGTAAGTAAAATGTATTAATAAATTTGATTAAGTAAGTAAGTATTTAAGTAAGTGAGTAAGTGAAGAAGTTTTAAATATGTCTATGACAATTAATGAAGTTGCATTAAGTAGTATCATGCCAAGTAGTAAGATAATTCTTATGAATGTTGTTATTTATTTGCATGCAAACTTACTAAGCTTAATGCTTACCCCTTTATTTTCCTTCTTTTATAGTTTTGTCAAGCTAACTCGGGATCGTAAAAGTACGCTGGAGGTCCCGCACACTATCACGAGGATTATTTTGGTATAGCTAGACGTTTCATTTTGAGTATGGCATGTATAGCATCGTAGCCATTTTGTGTGTATGATCTTATGATATGACTAATGATTGGTATGTAAATGATTGATAATGATTAGCTGTTGGAATGGCTAATCAAAAACATGTTTGGTGTTATGTATGCCTAAATGGTAGTTATTCCATGGAAATCATGAACAAGGTGAAATTAGCACAAAACAGAATCAGACAGTAGTAGTGACGTGAATTTGAAAAATCACTAAAAATAGTAGAAATGGAATTAAATGATGAATAAGTTATGAAATCAAATATTATTATGTCTATTTTCAAATGGAAGAAACAAAATAGGTAAATGAGATATATTTTATGAGATATTTAATTTTTTTGTGAAATAGGGCTAGAGCAATTTCTGGATCCCCTGTTCTGACTTTGGAAATTCACCAAACATTGTACAAATACAATTAGAAGTCATTATTTACATGTACAGATTCCTTATTGAGTCTAGTTTTATGGGAAATAAACTTCATAGAAATTGGAACTCTGTATAGGGAGATATTTGATTCGTAATACATAGAGGTCAGAGCAGTCAGACCCTGAAATAGGGGAGACTTTAACTAATAAACTGTATTAGTTGGCCCGACCAAAAATTCTAAAAAAAATTAGTTGATAGATATATGAGTCTATTTTCATGGAGAATTTACAAAATTGGATTTCGAGTTTCGTAACTCGAGATATGAATTTTTAAGCAAATGTGACGCAGGTTGCCAACTTCTCTGGAAGTTTTAAAAATAAATTGTTTGAGCTGTTTAAGTAATGAATTAAGTCAGTTAACACCTCGTGTTTGACTCCGGTGACGGTCTCGGGTACGGGGCATTACATGTTATTGGTATCAGAGCAAAGGTTTAGTCGGTTCTCAGAATATTTAGTATGAGTAAGAGTCTAGCTATACATGTCATACTTATGTGTTGATAGTGTGACGACTCCTGATGATTTTAAAATGTTTTCTTTTATAGTTATGAATCTCGAACAAGCTGGTGCAGATGATGTAAAGAGTAACGTGCCCGCTCCCGTAGAAGGGACGGTGCCACCAAATAGTAGTGAAAGGCCCGTTATAGTTAGTCAAGGAGGATGGGCTCGAGAAGCCTTCTTCCAAGCTATGAATGAATGGTTTGCCGAGTTCATTCGAACGAAGCCGGCTGTTAGACCTCCACCCCCTCATGATCATCAGACCACCCATGTAGCTCCCCCAGTCACAGGTACGGTTATAAGAGAAAAACCACCAGTTGATAAAATCAGAAAACAAAGAGCCGAAGAGTTTCGAGCTACAAAAGATGATGATGCAGAAAAGGCAGAATTTTGGCTCGAGAATACTATCAGAGTCTTTGATGAGTTATCCTGCACACCTGAGGAATGTATGAAATGTGTTGTATCACTCCTTAGAGATTCGACCTACCATTGGTGGAAGACACTTGTATCAGTTGTACCGAAAGAGAGAGTCACTTGGGACTTCTTTCAAGAGGAATTCCGTAAAAAGTACATCAGTTAGAGGTTTGTTGACCAGAAAAGAAAAGAGTTTCTAGAGTTAAAACAGGGCAATATGACAGTGACTGAATATGAGCGCGAGTTTGTTAGACTCAGCAATTATGCTCGAGAGTGTGTGTCTACAGAGGCTATCATGTGCAAAAGATTTGAGGATGGACTTAATGATGATATCCGATTGTCTGTTGGTGTCTTAGAAATAAAAGAGTTTGTTATCCTAGTTAAGAGAGCCTATAAGGCAGAGGAGCTGTTAAAAAGAAAGAGCAAAGTTGAAATTAAGACGCAAGACACAAAAAAAGTCTAATGAGCAAGTCATTTCAGTCTACATCCAAGAGGCCTAGAGAGTTCTCCACTAGATCTAATTTTTCAGCTGGATATTCTAGCCGAAACAGATGCAGAAGATTTATGAGTCTGAAAGCTCAGACCACTTCGATTGCAAGTGTTGGCAATGTTCAGCCTGATAGACCAGAGTGTCCCCGATGTGGTCGACGTCACCCAGGTCAGTGTCGAGCAACTGAGACAGGTTGTTTCCGATATGGTGCACCAGACCATTTTATTCGGGAGTGTCCCGAAATGATTAAAAGGGAAGCAATACCGAATGTAAGATCAGGAAAAGCTTCTGTCAGAGGTAGACCACTGAGAAATCTGGGAGTTAGGGCAAATAATAGAGGTGCATCTAGAGATTTAGTAGTGAGGCCAGATGTTAGAGTACCTACGAGGACTTATGCTATCCGTACTCGCGAAGAGGCATCCTCCCCCGATGTGATTACGGGTACATTTTCTCTCCATGATACTAGAGTTATTGCTTTGATTGATCCGGGTTCAACCCATTCATATGTTTGCATGAAATTGATGCCTAGTATAAGTATGCCTATAGAATCTATAGAATTTGTGATTAAAGTATCGAATCCATTAGGTAAGCATGTATTAGTAGATAAAGTATGTAGAAATTGTCCTTTGATGATTAGAGGCTACTGTTTTTCGGCCGATCTCATGCTATTGCCATTTGATGAGTTTGATGTGATTCTTGGTATGGATTGGTTGACTACACATGATGTGATAGTGAATTGTGGAAAGAAATTCATTGAGTTGAAGGGTGAAAATGGTGAAATTCTTCATGTTAATTCAGAAGACTCAGATAGTTCATTTCCCATAATTTCTGTTATGTTTGCTCAGAAATGTTTGAGAAAAGGGTATGAAGCTTATCTTGCTTTTGTGTTAAACACTAAAGATCCAGAATTGAAAATTGAATCAATGCCTGTGGTATGTAAGTTTCCCGATGTGTTTCAGGAAGAACTACCAGGTTTGCCTCTTGTTAGAGGAGTTGAGTTTGGTATTGAGTTGATTCCAGGTACCACGCCTATTTCTATTGCTCCTTATAGAATGGCTAAATTGGAATTGAAAGAACAGGAATTAACAGATAAAGGCTTTGTAAGACCCAGTAGTTCACCATGGGGTGCACCAGTGCTATTTGTGAAAAAGAAAGACGGATCGACGAGATTGTGCATAGATTATCGGCAACTTAACAAGGTAACAGTAAAGAACAAGTATCCATTGCCTAGAATTGATGATCTGTTTGATAATTGAAGGGAGCTACTATGTTCTCTAAGATAGATTTGAGATCCGGATACTATCAGTTGCGAGTTAAAGAGTCAGATGTCCTGAAGACTGCTTTCTAGACTAGGTATGGTCATTATGAGTTCCTAGTGATGCCATTTGGCTTGACTAATGCTCCTATCATTTTCATGGACTTAATGAACCGAATTTTTAGACCGTACTTGGATAAGTTTGTAGTTGTGTTCATTGATGATATCTTGATTTATTCTCATGATGAGACTGAGCATGTAGAGCATTTGAGAACAGTTTTATAGATTCTAAGAGATAATCAGTTGTATGCCAAGTTCAGTAAAATTGAGTTCTGGTTACGAGAAGTTGATTTTCTTGGACATATTGTCTCAGGTGAAGGTATTAAGGTTGATCCGAGTAAGATTTCAGCCATTGTTGATTGGAAGTCTCCTAGAAATATATCAGAAGTTAGAGCTTTCTTGGTCTTACCGGATATTATAGATGATTTGTAAAGGGATTTTCCATGATAGCTACCCCACTGACAAGATTGCTACGAAAGGATGTCAAGTTTAACTGGACTGAGAAGTGTCAACAGAGTTTTGACAAGTTAAAAGCATTGTTGACTAAAGCTCCTGTTTTAGTACAACCAGAACCAGGTAAGGAGTTTGTGATTTACAGTGATGCGTCCATGAATGGACTTGATTGTGTACTTATGCAGGAAGGGAAGGTAATTGCTTATTCCTCTAGACAGCTAAAGCCACATGAGAAGAACTATCCGACACATGATTTAGAGCTAGCTGCCATTGTTTTTGCACTGAAGATTTGGAGACATCATTTGTACGGTGAGAAGTGCCACATATTCCCTGATCACAAAAGTTTGAAATATTTGATGACTCAAAAAGATTTGAATTTGAGGCAAAGAAGATAGTTAGAGTTTATTAAAGATTATGAACTAGTGATCAATTATCACCCAAGTAAGGCAAACGTTGTTGCTGATGCTTTGAGTAGGAAATCTTTGTTTGCATTAAGAGCTTTGAACACTAGTCTAGCCTTATCAGATGATGGTTTTATCTTAGCTGAGTTGAGAGCTAAACCGATGTTTCTTGAAGAAATCTGTGAAGCTCAGAAAAATGATGGTGAGTTGTTAGCCAAAAGAGATCAGTGTGGGTCGAATATAGAGTCATATTTTCAGATCAGTTCTAACGGTTGTTTGATGTTCAGAGATAGGGTATGCGTACCGAAGAATGATGAGCTTATTCGAAAGATCTTACAGGAAGCACATAGTAGTTCTTTGTCTATTCATCCAGGTAGTACAAAGATGTATAATGATTTGAAGAAAATATACTGGTGGGTAGGAATGAAAAGGGACATTTCAGAGTTTTTTTCTAGATGCTTGATCTGTCAGTAGGTAAAGGCTAAACATCAGTTACCTTCAGGTTTATTGCAGCCTGTGCTAGTCCTTGAGTGGAAATGGGATCGAGTTACTATGGATTTTGTGATAGGATTGCCGTTGACACCGAGAAAGAAAGATGTAGTATGAGTTGTGATTGATAAGTTAACGAAGTCGGCTCATTTTATACCAGTTCGTATGGATTATTCACTTGACAAGTTGGCCGAGTTGTATATTTCAGAGATAGTCAGACTACATGGGGTACCATTATCGATCATTTCAAACAGAGATCCAAGATTTACTTCATGGTTTTGGAAGAAATTACAGGAGGCTTTGGGCACAAAGTTGAGTTTTAGTACAGCTTTCCATCCTCAAACCGACGGTCAGTCAGAGAGAGTTATCCAGGTACTTGAAGATATGCTTAGATGCTGTGTACTAGAATTTCAAGGCAGTTGGAAAAAATATTTACCATTAGTAGAGTTTGCCTACAATAATAGTTATTAGTCGAGTTTGAAGATGGCACCTTATGAAGCTTTGTATGGACGTAAATGTCGCACACCTTTGTATTGGACAGAGCTTAAGGAAAACTAGATTTACGGGGTTGATCTAGTTAAGGAAGCAGAAGAGAAAGTAAAAATCATCAGAGATTGCTTGAAAGCAGCTTCAGACAGACAAAAGTCGTATGCAGATTTGAAGAGAAAAGAGATTGAGTATCAAGTTGGTGACAAAGTGTTTTTGAAAGTATCCCCGTGGAAGAAAGTTCTCAGATTTGGCAAGAAAGGCAAACTAAGTCCACGTTTTATTAGACCGTTTGAAGTGATTGAGAGAGTCGGACCATTAGCATATCGGTTAGCTTTGCCGATTAAGTTAGAGAAGATTCATAATGTATTTCATGTGTCTATGCTACGTCGTTATCGTTTAGATTCGTCACATGTGATTTCTCAGACAGAGGTTGAGATTCAGCCAAACATGACTTACGGTGAAGAACCGGTAAAGATTCTAACTCGAGAGGTAAAGCAATTAAGGAGCAAAAGTATTACACTTGTGAAAGTACTATGGAATAGACATGGGGTAGACGAGGCTACATGGGAGCCCGAAGAGGCTATGCAAAAACAGTACCCAAATCTCTTCACAGGTAAGATTTTCGGGGACGAAAATCCCTAAAGGGGGGAGAAATGTAACATCCTGAAATAGGGCCTAAACGGAACAGTGGTTGCGAAACCACAAATCTGAGGTAGAAAAATAATTTTATTATTATTTTGAGGTTCATGATATGATTGCATGATTGTGTGAAAATTTCGTGATGAAATTCTATGCATAAAGTGCTTAAGTTGAGATTAGGGACTAAATCGAATAATTTGCAAAACTTGCATTCTAAACGTTTTTAGTATGAAATTTCTTTGGAATATTAATGAGGAGGTCTTAAATAGCAATTTGACCTATTTCTAAGTCTATGGACAAAAATTGGACATGGATGGAATTTTTGGAAAGTTTAGTAGTAAGGGCATTTTGGTCATTTAGTTATTAAAAAAAATTAAAAACAAAATTAAAGGTCAATTTTTGCCCATCTTCTTCATTAGGACGAAATTTCAAGGGTTCTCCATAGCTAGGGTTTGTTTCAAGCTTTCAAACTCCATAATCAAGAAGAACAAAATCCGGAGTTAGACCGGGGAAAGAAAAAGATAGTGGACTAAATCGTTATAGTTGATCGTATTTTGTTTGAGGTAAGTTTATGTAAATAAATGCAATATTCTATTATTTTATGTTAATTTTGTTAATTTCCAGCATGTGTATATTTATTTTATGAAATTATTCAAAGAAGACTCAAGCATGAATTGACAGAGAAGTAATTTCAGAAAGTCCCAGTTGAACCTTAGGAATGTGTAGGATACAAATGTCATGACATTAGGGTTTAAGGATACCGTGTAAGACCATGCCAAGGCATGGAAATTGGTAAGGTTTCTAAGGCAAGGAAATCATGTAAGACCATGTCAAGACATGGCATTGATAAGTTACTATAAGGCAAAGGTCCCATGTAAGACCATGCCAAGGCATGGCATTGGTGAGTTCATAAGGCAAGGTTACCATGTAAGACCATGTCAAGACATGGCAATGGTAAGTTTCAAAAGGATGCCACGTAAGACCATGACAAGTCATTGCAATGGTAAGGTACCCGTGTATCCTTAGTATTCCAAGTGGTTCAACGGGAAAATTTAAAGAGAATATCAAGGTAAGGTAAGGTAAGACGAGTTATACTAAAAAGGTAAGACAAGTTCATGCTAGAAGAGTAAAGGTAAGTACATAATGTTCATGTATGCTTGATAAGGAAAAAGGTAAGTAAAATGTATTAATAAATTTGATTAAGTAAGTAAGTATTTAAGTAAGTGAGTAAGTGAAGAAGTTTTAAATATGTCTATGACAATTAATGAAGTTGCATTAAGTAGTATCATGCCAAGTAGTAAGATAATTCTTATGAATGTTGTTATTTATTTGCATGCAAACTTACTAAGCTTAATGCTTACCCCTTTATTTTCCTTCTTTTATAGTTTTGTCAAGCTAACTCGGGATCGTAAAAGTACGTCGGAGGTCCGGCACACTATCACGAGGATTATTTTGGTATAGCTAGACGTTTCATTTTGAGTATGGCATGTATAGCATCTAGCCATTTTGTGTGTATGATCTTATGATACGGCTAATGATTGGTATGTAAATGCTTGATAATGATTAGCTGTTGGAATGGCTAATCAAAAACATGTTTGGTGTTATGTATGCCTAAATGGTAGTTATTCCATGGAAATCATGAAAAAGGTGAAATTAGCACAAAACAGAATCAGACAATAGCAGTGACGTGAATTTGAAAAATCACTAAAAATAGTACAAATGGAATTAAATGATGAATAAGTTATGAAATCAAATATTATTATGTCTATTTTCAAATGGAAGAAACAAAATAGGTAAATGAGATATATTTTATGAGATATTTAATTTTTTTGTGAAACAGGCCAGAGTGATTTCTGGATCCCCTGTTCTGACTTTGGAAATTCACCAAAAATTGTAAAAATATAATTAGAAGTCATTATTTACATGTACAGATTCCTTATTGAGTCTAGTTTTATGATAAATAAACTTCATAGTAGTTGGAACTCTGTATAGGGAGATATTTGATTCGTAATACACAGAGGTCAGAGCAGTCAAACCCTGAAATAGGGGAGACTTTAACTAATAAACTGTACTAGTTGGCCCAACCAAAAATTATAAAAAAAAATTAGTTGATAGATATATGAGTCTAGTTTCATGGAAAATTTACGAAATTTGATTTGAGTTTCGTAACTCAAGATATGAATTTTTAAGCGACTGTGACGCAGGTTGCCAACTTCTCTGGAAGTTTTCAAAATAAATTGTTTGAGCTGTTTAAGTAATGAATTAAGTCCGTTAACACCTCGTGTTCGACTCAGGCGATGGTCTCGGGTACGGGGAGTTACAAGTAACCCCAAAACTACCTTTTGATAACTAATCAATTTAGGGTCCCTTGTCTCCCATTCACCTCTAAGCTGATAAACAACCAACGTCGAATATCCATATACTTCTAGGGTTTTTATACCTCGCTCTATAGCTGCTTGAAGTCCCATGATGCATGCTTCATACTCAGCCATATTATTCGTGCAATCAAAATCTAACTTGCACGTAAAAGGGTAATGATCGCCATTCGGAGATACCAAGACTGCCCCAATTCCATTTCCGACTGCATTAGAAGCCCCATCAAAATTGAGCTTCCAAGAAGAATTTTCAGTTATTGCTATACACATCAACTACTCATTTGGAAAATCGAAGTTCAATGGCTCATAATCCTCTAGATCCCTACTGGACAAGAAGTCTGCTACCGCACTTCCTTTTATGGCCTTCTGACTTATGTAGACTATATCAAACTCTGAAAGCAAAATTTGCCATCTCGCCATTCTCCCATTTAGAGTCGTTGACTCCATCATGTATTTCAACGGATTAAGTTTTGAGATGAGCCAAGTGGTATGGTATAGCATGTACTGTCTTAATCTTCGAGTTTTCCAAATCATAGCACAACACAACTTTTCAATTGGTGAATATCTCATCTCACAGTCAGTGAATTTCTTACTGAGATAATAAATTGCCTTCTCCTTTTTCTATGACTCGTCATGCTGACCAAGCACACATCCCATAGAATTACTAAACACTGACAAGTACAGTATTAACGGTTTATCTGGGCTTGGTGGAGATAATACCGGAGCATTCAACAAATACTGCTTGACCTTTTCAAAAGCATTCTGGCATTTCTCATCCCAAGTTCTTTGATTGTGTTTTCTGAGGAGGCGAAAGATAGGATCACATTTCTCGATCAGTTGTGAAATGAACCGAGCAATGTAATTCAACCTCCCTAGGAACCGTCGAACTTCCTTCTGAGTACGTGGCAGAGGTAACTCTCGTATGGCTCTGACCTTGTTTGAGTCGATTTCAATTCCTTTTTCACTGACTACGAAGCCTAATAAATTTCCCGATCTAGCTCCAAAAGTACACTTTGCTGGATTGAGCTTCAGCTGAAATTTTCTCAACCTCAAGAACAATCTTCTCAAGACCTCAATGTGCTCTTTTTTTGTGTGTGATTTAGCAATCATATCATCAACATACACCTCAATATCCTTATGCATCATGTCATGGAATAAGTTTACCATGGCCCGTTGGTATGTTGCACCTGCGTTCTTTAATCCAAACGGCATTACTTTGTAGCAAAAAGTACCCCATAAGGTTATGACGGTGGTTTTATCCATGTCCTCTAGATGCATCTTTATCTGATTATATCCTGAGAAACCATCCATGAAGGAGAACAACGAATATCCTGTTGTGTTGTCCACCAAAGTGTCAATGTGTGGTAAAGGAAAATTATCCTTTGGGCTTGCTTTGTTCAAGTCTCTGTAGTCAACACACATTCGTACCTTCCCATCCTTTTTTGGAACAGGCACAATGTTAGCTACCCATTCGGAGTACTTCACTTCTTGCAAGAATCCTGCATCGAACTGCTTATTGACCTCATCCTTTATTTTCAGAACGATATCTGGCCTCATTCTTTGCAACTTCTGTTGGATTGGCTTACAATCCTGTCTTTTCGGAAGACGATGCACTACAATGTCGGTACTCAATTTGGGCATATCCTGATACGACCAAGCGAAGATATCCTTGAACTCTCGAAGCAACTCAACCAGACCATGCCTTGTGTCCTCGCTAATTAGGGTTCCGATTTTTAACTGCTTCCCTTCCTCTAGGGCTATATTCTCTATTGCCTCTTTCTCATGTGGCATGATTTGTTTCTCCTCTTTCTTTACCATTCTTAATAGATCGAGAGATACGTCACTATCTTCAAAATCCTGAGGTTCCTCTAAACACATGTCTTGTTCGCCAGAGAAATTAGGAGTTACAATATCAGCAGTCATATCATTGATATATTGGGACCTGTGGGGGTATGAAAGAATATACAAAGAATGAATTAATCTAAGAATGATTGTTTATGTGCTATGAATAAGAGAATAAGAATTGCTAGAATTTAAAGGAATATTGGTCGATAAAAAAAATGAAACAATACTTGTTTAAATTGATAAAAGTTATATTTTATTTAAATAATTATAGATGAACATAAGCCTATTTCACACATGTAATCTTTTTACTCCTAGGCCCTAGAGTAACAAACATGTTTCGATAATTACTCTAAAAAATTCCTAAAGACTACAGGAAGGTCTTCCGCAGTCCAATTGTTCAGAGAGCTCCCCGATTCGTGAGGGCGAATGCCCTCGAGGTTTTCTTGCTCCGATCCCTCATTGTGTACAGCATTAACTAGATGACTTTCCTCTATCAACAATCCTCCTGACTTAAAGGATTTGGATATAGGTGGGAATCTCATCGATTCCCACTCCACTTCTCTTCCATTCAAACGCGCCTTTCTTCTCTCTTGGCACTTCTCCATTTCTTTCCTCCTGTGCTTATGGTCTGGCTTGAAACCCAAACCAGAATGATCCTTCTTCTCACTCAGTTTTGGGATTTGAACCCCTCCTTGCAACTATCTTCCTAGCCCTTTTCCTGGCAATGCTCCCTTCCCTATCATCATTTGTAGGGCTATCTTCGTGGCTCTAGACATTTTGGGTGCCGGCATCTCACTTCCTTCTGAAATGAAGGTGGCATTAATGATTTCTAAATAGCGGAAAGAATACTTGATAGCCTCTTCATTGGCGTCGACATAAGGGGCCTTACTGGTGACTGCCGCTATGATGTCCTCCTCCGCATTGATGGTTATTAAGCGTCCATCTGTCACTAACTTCAATTTTTGGTGCAATAAGGAGGGCACCGCTCCTGCCGAGTGTATCCATGGTCTCCCCAATAAACAATTATAGGAGGGCTTGATATCCATCACCAAGAAATCAACTTCATATGTATTTGGTCCAATCTCTAGAGGGATGTCAATTCATCCTATCACTTTCCTTTTAGTTCCATCAAAGGCTCTCACCACATTGTGACATGTCTTCATATGTGAACTGTCAATAGGTAATCTGTTTAATGTGGATAATGGAAGGATGTTCAAAGCAGACCCATTATCGACAAGTACACTTGAAAGCATGTATCCCTTGCACCGAGTAGTGATATGCAAGGCCTTGGTTGACCCTATGCCCCCGGGTGGAATTTCATCATCATTGAAGTAGATGAAATTTTCAGCACTAATGTTGTTTACTAACCAGTCCAGCTTGTTAACGGATATGTCATGGGTGACATATGTTTCGTTAAGCACCTTTAACAACGCATCTCGATGCACCTCTGAACTCAGGAGTAGGGCTAACACTGATTTAGTGCCGGCTGCTTGTGCAACTGCTCGACCACGCTATACTCGCTATGTTTCAGGAACTTTAGAAACTCCTTAGCTTCTTCCTTATTTACCGGCTCATTGATGGGTACTTCAGTCTCCTTCTCCCTTTCAACCTTGACATCTTTCGTCTTTGTGGGCTCCATTTTGATATTCCCTTCGTCATAACGTTTCCCACTTCACGTATAGGAACCTTCATTTTGCACACCTCTATATGCACTGGCTACACTCTCCCCTTCAGGTATTGTTATACTGCAATCATAACTCCATGGCACCCTCTTGTCATCCTTGTAAGGGAAAGAATTGGGTCTATGAATGACAACCCTGGGCCCAGTTTGCGCCTCCACTTCATTATTACCCAGTAAGGAAATAATAATCCTCAATCGGTGGGTTTCTTGTCGTTTACTCTCCAGCACACATATTTGTCCTTCACAAGAACTACCCTCAGAAACCTGTAGTTCTTTGTTAACCATAAGGACTTGTACCATGGCCATGAACTCTTTGCAATTTTGGATAAGGCCTTGTACCATGGCCTTGAACTCTTTGCAATTTTGGATCATATGACCCACTTTTCCATGGAATTCACAATGGTTTTCCATTCCTTCTCTTCCTTTTCTAGAGGTCAGCATACCTCTTTTCACCATCTCCTCTCATATTACTTTCATAGGTGTCTTCACCTCAGCAATATCTTCCTTGACTTTTCCTTTCTTTATTTCATTGATGGCATTCTCTCCTTGATTGCCATGATCTGGTAACGGATTTTCAATATTAAGGGTACTATCGAATTTCACCACCCCCATTTTGGTGAGCCTCTCCACGACCTTCTTAAACCCAGTGCAGTTTTCAATTGAATGCCTCGATATTCTCGCGTGATATTCTCATTTAGCATTTGCATCATACCATTTGGGGTACAGTGGCTACAGTAGTTTTAAGTGAAATGGAGCAATGGCATGTGCATCATATAAGATTTGATAAAGCTCACGATATGTCACAGGGATAGGAGTGAATTGCATCCTTTCTGAATTCTGTCTTGTACCCGATTCCTGTCTTTGAGTACTTTGTTGCTCACCCGTAGCTGCTTTAGGTTGTCCAACTGTGATTGCCCTGGAGTTGAAACTGTCCATGTTATTCACCTCATTGTCTTTTCTCCTTGGGGCCAATCTTTTAGCCATTTCCCCCTCAATTTTACCGCCCCTCACGGCATTTTCAATCATCTTACCCGCCATAACTATATCCGCAAAACTTTTCGTAGTACTTCCAATCATATGTGTGATGAATGGTGCCTTCAAAGTATTAATAAATAATATGGTGGTCTCCTTTTCCAACAATGGTGGTTGTACTTGCATTGCCACCTCCTTCCATCGTTGTGCATATTGCCTAAAATTTTCATTAGGCTTTTTCTCCATGTTTTGAAGTGTGATCCTATCTAGCGTCATATCAGTCACATGGTTGTACTGTTGCATGAAGGCCTGTGCCAGATCTCTCCATGAACCGATTCTTGCACGGCTCAACTGATTGTACCATCTAGCCGCTGCTCCTACCAGGCTATCCTAAAAACAATGGATCAATAATTGATCATTGTTCACATATCCAGTCATTCTCCTACAGAACATTGTTATGTGTGCCTCTAGGCAAGTAGTTCCGTTGTACTTTTCAAACTCTGGCATCTTAAATTTATGAGGAAGCACCAAATCTGGGACCAAACTTAGGTCTTTTGCATCAATCCCATAATGATTGCCAACGCCTTCCAAAACCCTAAACTTCTCATTCTCCATCAAATCCAGATCAGGAGTGATAGGGTTGACCGAGCTATCACCCAAATTATT
This sequence comes from Gossypium arboreum, assembly GCF_025698485.1. NCBI lineage: Eukaryota > Viridiplantae > Streptophyta > Magnoliopsida > Malvales > Malvaceae > Gossypium > Gossypium arboreum. The sequence continues at coordinate 100,117,153 of NC_069071.1, read as the reverse complement.
TCCCAACCCAGATGGGAAATTTACGGGGATTCAAACATCAACTGGCCCATGTTGAGGCCTCACGGTAACAGATGGCCTTCTAAGATGTGCTTCGGTTTGCAGTGGCACATGAGGCGGAGTAAAACCCAGAGGAGGACCCTCATTCTCTTCTTCAGTGATCGCCATGGGAGCTTTTCCTTTATCAGTGGCTCTCAACAGCTGAGTCATTTCATCCATCATGTTCCTCTGAGCCTCTAGCATTTTCTCCCTCATTTCATTCTGCATTTTAGCCAACTGCTCTTGTATTTGGTCTTGCATATCTTTCTATAATTGCTCAAACCTTTGATCCATGCTCTTAGTTTTAGTGCAAGTGCCGTAAGGATGTGTGATTTCCAGATTTTCATTTCTGCCTTTAGAAGTAAATTTTAACTAATTAGGGTCTTTCTATAACTTTGAATGCAAATGATATGATGAAATGCTATGAGATGCAAATGCATGAATGCAAAAAGGATATCGATGCTGGTTCAACTTCATTTAGAAAATTTTATTTAGAAAAAGAATATCTTTACATATAAGAGGATTACAAATACGCTTTCGCCCTAAGGCCCAAAGCTTTAACTCTATCTAATAAAAGGGCTAACTCTCGTCCTACATCCGACGATGATGAATACATCAAACTCAATACATCAGCTCGAATTGCTAAGTCTTGCACATATTCGGCGACCTCTCGAATCTGGGCTATGGCCTCACCAATGACATGATCCCTTTCTCTAACCTGTCCCCTAGCCTGATGAAGCTCTCCCTTCAAATAGTCCTCTTGCGCCTCGAGCTGCTCAACCCGGAGTTCATCGTCATGCAATGCCATATTCAAATCCTCAACCTTGCTTTTTAGCTCCTTTAACTCGACCGTAGAGTTATGGTTTTGGTGCCAATGTAAGGATCTTCCAAGCTTAGTTACCCTAGTATTCAACCCTTTATTTTCTTCCTCTAATGCCAAATTCTATACCTACATCTCTTGGAACTTCCTCTCCCAATACTCGGCCCTAGCCTTTTCCTCTCGGGCGTCCTTCTGCAACTGATTTGAAGATCCTCCTACTCTCGTTGCCCTCTTTAACGATACTTGTGCCCTTTTGTAATGTTCCTTTAGATCATCTCGATCTTCCTCAATCTTCCTCTTTTCATTTCTCTCTTTCTCGAGCTCCATCTTTTGAACATCGATGTCCAAACTCAAGTACATCTTTTCCTCTTCGAGCTTTGCTATCCTATTCTCAAACTCCAAGTTCTTTCTATCGAACTCCTGCTTCATATTTCTGACTCTGAGGGTCTTACTTGCAAATATTCTTCCATCGGTCGAGCTCCTTCCACACTTGGCTTAGGGATATTATCGTTAACCCTTCTGCCTCTCCATTCAATGTATTCCGGTGTGGTTGCAGGACTAATAGCTACTCCTTTCAACCGACAAGTCTTTTTCCAAGCACTAGAAACTTCACTAGCTTTCCTCTTATAATCAGCTCCTTTATATACGAACTCACTTTGAGCCAATCTCTGAGTCACCGGTGCGAACTATCTTAATCCATGCTGCCTCAGCACGAGCAAAAGGGCATAACCAATGGCACCCCAAATTCCCAATAGAGGTACCCAATCAAAACTGCCGCATCGATAAAGAACCTCACCAGGCATCATCCACGGAGCCCTCCACTCGACATCTTTCGACTGAAGGTTCTGAAGTAGCGCTATCCAATTCTCTTCTAGAACATCAACTCTCCTAGTTGAAGCTACTATATCTTTCAATGGTGAATAGTCCTCGAAGAAAACCCGACAAACCACCCTATCTATAAACCAGAAATGACTGTAGAACCAAGCCAAAAGCAACTGAGCACACCCTATAAACCTGCCAGCACCAGCCCTCTTACATGCACCTAAAGACTTGAATGTTTCTGCCAAAATTGCGGGGACAGAAGTGACCTTTTTACTGAGTGATGAAAAAGATCCGTGGTTGCCTCATCCACATATCCCAAAGCCCTAGGGAAAACCATCAATCCATACAAACTCAAGGCAAAAACATCTACCTTCTTCGTCTCATCAGGGTGTGTCAGAATCAAATCTTTCAAAGCATCCCACGAAATGCACTTGCACTCACCCTTTTCCTTAATTCGGGCCATGGCCCACTGCTCGCTCATCCCCGTAATAATCATCAATTTCTTCCAAAAGATAGGGACACAAGTAGCTCGAGAATAGATCCTATCGTTCTGAAATCTGGGACAATGAAACAAGGCCGTGTACTCCTCCACAGTAGGTACCATGTTTACTTCCCCAAAAGTGAAGCAATTGTACGCCGGGTTCCAAAACTGAGCAAGGGCTCGGAATAAGTGCTCGTCTATCTGAACATCAAGCAAGTAACGTAAGTCTCCATAATTACCATAGAATAACTGCTTGGTCTCTTTGCCCCACTGATCCCAAATTTCTTTAAGCTCCTGGAGATTATTCTGCGTGACACTAATACGAGTGTAATCTGACAACTCCGACACGTATCCCTCAGCTATACTATCTCTCTTTTCTAGTTGAGTTTGCACAGACCATCTATGGACGTTAGCGTTGCCTTCCACTTTATCAAGAAGTCCGTTCTCCATAATAAAACTTCTTAACTTAGAAACTGATCGTGAATCGATACCTTTGTAAATGCAAAATGACATGCAAACAAAAGAAAATAAATAGTCAGTATCACATGATATCAATAAATTTCAATGATAACTTATAAGGGTAATATCTAAAGTTTAAACCTAACTAAGTTGGGCTCATATGGTCTTTCAATATGAGGTTGGTTCTAAAGTTTGAGGTACCTGAACCAGCAGATTCCTCGATTTTCACCCATTATAGGCTCATTTGAATCGAGTTTGGTTCAGGGGAATACATTTCCCTATGGCTACACGGAGATGAAAATCTCATGAAACCATAAGTACGGATGTATTCCGAAAGTGATCCACTATCCTGCACGGAGGCGAAAACCTCACGAAGGCGTAGTTTCTCACTCCCACTTAAGGGTATGACCACAACGGTCATGCAAATGCAATGCGTATCATAATATAACAACACATGCAATAATACAAATACATGTAATGCAAAGAGGATTAAATTTTAAAATTTTTAATTTCCGACATTAAGACAAGGGGTAATCAATTATACGGCTTGACTCTCTTATTGGTCCCCAGTAGAGTCGCCAAGCTGTCGAGACCATTTTTAAATTGAGTTTTGGAAAATGGGAATCGACTTTAAAAACGAAAACGGGAGTCGCCACCAATCTTTTTAGGTGTGATTGGATCACCTTTAAAACATTTTGTTTTAGAATCATTAGTTTTGGTCTATGAAATCAGAAAACGGGTTCGGGAGCCGGTTACGTACGAGAAAGGGTTAGCACCCTCGTAACGCCCAAAAATTGGTACCTAATTGATTATCAAGTGTCTTTAATGTCGGAGATAAATTTTAAGATGCAATCCTTTTTAGAATATTTTGATTTTTTTTTGTAAATTAGAGTTCACTCGTATCAAAGTATTGACACTAAATTAGCTTTTTAGAAATCCCTATCTCGAAACAACAAAATGCTACATCCAATAAGTTAGGACATATTGCTTTGCAATTCCAAGATAGTTGCTCACGTTTTGCAAGCATTTAAAAACTAAGAAGGGTACTTGATTATTCGAACTTAACGAGAAAAGTTGCAACCCAATAAGTTAGGGCACCACTTTCTCGAAATTTCCAAACACCAAGCATTGCCTTTATATTTTTTGAGAACTTTGGGGCCTTAAAATGATGCGTGGGGAAGCATATTGTATTATAAATCATACATAGTAACATATTATTGTAGTAGGTAAATAATACATGCATTTAAATAAAATGATGGCAATAATATAAAGGTCTTGCATTAGATACATACATATAAAAATCATATATACATGGCAAATATTAACAATATGCATACAAAGATATATACATATAGCATGTATTGAGAATGAATAAACAAAACATACAAACATACAAAGTCATAATTAAATAATGCATGATATACAAAAAGTAATAATTAAATAATGTATGATATACAAAAAAGAGTAATACAATATCAATGTACATGTTCATGAAATGTAATATCGAATAATAAATATAAAACAACATACAACACATGATATATGCAATATATATAAAAAATGAAATGAGTTATTGTTAACAAAATATACATATAACACAAATAATGACATAATTTCTATAATAATCTTAAAATAGTATTTGCTATACAATATATAAAACATGATAACAAAATATTTATAAAAGAATGATAAAATATATTGGGTTTTTTAAAAAAATATATAAAAAAATAAAAGTATGTAAAAGAATTTATAAAATAACAAAAAATATCATTTTAAAATAAAATAATACTTAATAAATAATTAATTAATAATTTAATATGTGTATAATATGAGTTAAAATATAATTCAATTTACAAAATTTAAAATTTTAAATAATATAATGAATAATAAATAATATAATAGATAATATATGATATACATAACATATATAAAAATAATAATAAGTAATATAGAATAAAATTAAATATAATAAATGTTATATAATAAAAATATAATTTGGATACATAGGAAATAAGAATTATAATAGATATAATATAAAATAACGAAAGTATATATATAAGGACAATATATATAAATAATTACTAAATATATAATACAAGTAAAATATAATAATAATATATAAAAATAATGATGGAAAATAATAATAATAATTTGTGAAAAATAATATCGATAAATAATAATAATATATATGATAAAATAATCTTATAGTGTATAATACAAAAGTAAGGTTTAAAAAACAAAATCTACGATATAAAATATATATATATATATAATAAATATATAGGGTTAGACTTGAAGTTCAATAAAATTACAGGGCAAATTTAAAAGAAATAACATTGAATTAAGGCTCTAATTAAAACGCGTGTAAAACAAGAGGGACTCATTGGGCAAATTGCCCTATTCCCAAAACGACATCGTTTCCCCTAATATGGTTTTAAAACACTGTGAGGGTTAAATTGAAACGGAATTGAAACATTAAGGCTAAATTACAAATAAATATTAATGAAATTATGAATAATAAAAAAAAGGAGGACCAAATGAGCAATTAGCCCAATGCTCAAAAACACGTGGATCCTCCCCATGTAACCGGGTCAACACGCGGATCCTGGAACTTCAAAACATCGTCGTTTTAAGCTTATCAGACTAAGCTAAAATGGTGTCGTTTTATTAGGGTTATATAAACCAAAACTAAAGCCTAAAAATCATTTGAAATATCGTTTTAAGGAAAAAAAAATTCTTTGAAGAGGACTAGGGACCGGTCATCAGAGTTCTGTGGAGTCTCCGTCCACCGGTTCCCACGCACCTACGTGCCGTCTCGCACGGTGGTCAGAGGGTTAAAAAACCCTCCCCTTTTCAAGCGTAATACAGGTAACTTTCTTTCCTTTCTAAAACCTCAATAATTTCTACTTAGAACGATTTATATATGCATGCTAAAATAAGAACAAGGTACACGATTAAATCACCTTTAGAAACTGTTTGTATTTCTCTGAATTGAAAATATGTAAGTATATTTCTATTCTGTCAAAAATCCGGTCCCTTTTTACATTGGTTTGACTAAGCTTTTATAGCCACTGTTTATTACAAAAATCTAGGAAAGAAATCTTTTTATATCTTTCCATATTTGCTTTACTTGCTGCTGTGGTTCTTTCCTTCTTTGCAGGTGCTCGTGGAAAATTCGGCGATGGAAGGATCACTGGCGTTGATAGAGGCCTAACGTCTGGTGGTGGTGTCGGTGAGGCGCTGATTACGGAGGCAGAGCCTTGAGTGATGGCCTCGATTGGGGAGATGGACAGACTCTCCACGAACCTTCCAGAAGTAGTTGCTGTGCGAGGGGAAAGAGCTAGGGTTGGAAACCCTAGCTGGAAATTTTAGGTTTTAGGCCGTTGTATTGGGTCAAAGTTGTAATGGGCATAGGATAGGCTTACGGGGTATTTGAGTTACCAGTCTGCTAGGTCTAGGTTAAATGGGCTACTGGGTGTAACGGGTCAATTTGGGTTTGGGTTTAGGCTAGTTGGGTTTTAACTTTTGGGCTGTAAAAGGACTTGGACTGTTAAATTTTTTATTTATTTATCCCTTTTTATTTGGTTTTCAGCCCGATCAAATTTGGGCTCTTACATAGTTGAAGATGTATTAACATAAACACACACTATGTGAATCCACTATAAGCCTCAACTTTATCTTCATTGACCTATACACAAAAAGAAAATGCCCCAAAAATTGCAAAAGATAAAAACACAAAATACAAAAGAATAAAAATATTGTATGATAGAAGCCAAGATTTTACTACTTACCAATGAGCGTAAACAATATTTCCATAAATGATTGCATTTAGAGGTGTAAGTCTCTCTTTCACATCCTCAAACCAATAATCTGCAGCTCTTCCAAAATGGCACAGGATGTTAGTTCAAGATGAAGCAAATTTACCCATTTTGGTCATTGACCATTTCATAGCCCTATAATGGCCATAAATTCACCAAACAAACTTTAACTAATCTACCACAATTTCACAAACATTTTTTTTTTAAAAAGCGCAAAAGCAAGATGCTCAAGAAACATAGTACTTTAACCAGATAAGTCTATTCAAACACATGAGAACATTGAACCAGGCATGCACTTAGGAAAATTTTGTATCTTCTTGGTCCCTTAATGATAAGCATCAAATTCAAAACCATTTGGTAATAAGTAAAGGAGTTTAACTTGAATATAAGAGTACAAAAAAAGCAAAAGACTTAATAGATGTGGGATGGCACCACTTAACACTTATCAAATGAGAAATAACCTCCAAAGAAATTATCAGTTTTGCATTTTCATTTTACACCAAAAGACTTTTAAATCATGAGAGCACATCTAATGATGTTCAATGTTGTCAAATATATTATACATGCATCAGAGGAAATTAAGTGATATCTTAGAGGCTATAGATTGAGTCACTATTGGTCATAGTAAAAGACATGCATAGGCACTACATTATCCTTTGGCTGCTCCCCACTTCCATCATAACACTAGAAACTTTTTGTTAGATTTCTATCAACCTCCAAAAAATAATACTAAATGCATAAAAGTTGATGTAGCCTGAGAAATCGTTAATGTGAGACATTTTGTCAATGGAATACTAGAAGAGGTTCTGAACAATCCAAACAAAAAAAAACATATTGCTACATAAATCTCGGAACATGACTATGATTAACCCACTTCAAAGTCCACAAATAACCAGACTCTTAGACAAATATCCAACATTTTCAAGCATCAAATATCCAATATCTTAATACAATAGACATCTCTAAGTAGATATCATCAGCTTACAGAACACATAAAAGCCAAGTGAAGAGAAAGCAGCAGTTTTAAATATAATGATGAAATTCACTGCTATTACTTTTACAAACTTTGGCCAACTTAATTCTGTCTGACCAAAAAAAAATAAAGAAATAGAAAATTTTGTAATGCCCCCACGCCCGAGACCATCGCCGGAGTTGAGCTTGAGGGGTTACCGAACAATATTTATCAAATTAAGAACTTCAAATCATTTATTTCTACATTCACAGCTTTCTAACTACCCGCATCACAGTTACAAGAAAAATCATATCTCGAGTTAGGAAACTTGAAATCTAGATCCGTAAATTTTCCATAAATCTAGACTCATATATATATTTACTAATTTTTTTCTAGAATTTTTGATTGGGCCAATTAGTACAGTTTATTAGTTAAAGTCTCCCCTATTTCAGGGTTCGACTGCTCTGACCTCTGTGTATTACGAATCAGATATTTCTCTATACAGAAATTAAATGACTATGAGGTTTGTTTCTCTTAAAACTAGACTCAATAAAGAACCTGTAAATATAAAGAACAACTTCTAATTATTTTTGTAAAATTTATTATGAATTTCTAAAGTCAGAACAGGGGATCCAGAAATCACTCTGGCCCTATTTCACAAAAGTTTAAATATCTCATAAAATATAATTTATATGCCTGTTTTGTTCAATCCACATGAAAATAGACTCATTAAGATTCAATTTCATAACTTACTCATCATTTAGTTCCATTTATAATATTTTTAGTGATTTTTCAAATTCATGTCATTGCTGCAGCAATATTCTGTTTTAAGGCAAGTTTCATCTTTCCATGAATTTTTATGAACTAGATAACCTATTAAACTTCCATAATATCAAACATGATCTAAATTAGCCATCACCATGACTTATCAATATCAAACATTTTCTCAACCAAACATGGCCATATCATAAAATTATTTACACAAAATAAGTATATTGCTATACATGCCATACTTAAGTTTTACAAGCCATTTACCCGGATGAAAGTCCTTTGGATAGTGTGATCGAACCTTGACCCGTCCGATTCCCGAGCTGGCTTGTTCAAAACTACAGTAAATAAAGAGGAGGAGTAAGCATAAATGCTTAGTAAGTTCATATGTAAATAACAAGTAACATAACAATACAAATATACCAAACAACTTTAGCATGGTATCACCCAAACATATATCACATTTCTAAACATCATTCCTCATCTTACCACCTTATCATTGTTGTATCTATTTTCAACCCGAGGGTTAAGAACATACCTGTCCAAAGTGTCCATTTCACAACACTTACCAAAACGTCACTTGCATCTTAAGTGTTCTTCCATTTCACTAGAAATTTCACCCGTTGAACATATCGGAATACAACTCGGATACACGGATAATTTGCACATAAGTGCCTCATATGTAATCAAGCTACCATGTAACCCGCCCATAAGTGAACTCGGACTCAACTCAATGAGCTCGGGCGTTCGCATCCATAAGTGAACTCGGACTCAACTCAACGAGTTCGGATGCCTAGTTACATTTCACGAACTCGGACTCAACTCAACGAGTTCGGACATTCGTATCCATAAGTGAACTCGGACTCAACTCAACGAGTTCGGATGCTCAACCATCCTAGTGACATGTCACTTGTATCCTAATCTATTCCTAAGGTTCAAATGGGCATTTTCCTCAATCACACATCTTTGCCGTCTTCCACGGAATATCGAAATCGGTACTTCGGTGATAGTTCATACTCATCAAGTAATTCACATAATTACATATTATTCAACAATAACCACAAAGCATAATATTTCATGATAATAATCAGCATCATATCATATAAACAACATTAAATTGCTTAAAATGACAATTATGTTACTACATTTACACATGAACTTACCTTGGTACCAAAATATAAAGATTTTGCAATTTAGTCCACAATCTTTTCTTTTCCTCGATCGCGACTTGAATCTCGTTTTCTTGATCTATAATACCAAATTAATCTTATTTAATACATACATTCATCAAAACAACATTTAATACGAACTTTGGAAAAATTACACTTTTGCCCTAAACTTTTGCATAATTACACTTTTGCCCCTAGGCTAGGAATTAAACTTTATTCCTTATTCTTATGTTTTATAACATGCTGATCATTTTTCCTTCTATGGCAACATCAAATTCTCTCTCTAACATATACTTGTGACTATTAGGTATTTTTGTCGATTAAGCCCTTTTACTCGTTTTCACTCAAAACCGAGTAGCACAAGTTGTCTAACATAATTTAAAACCTCATATTCTATCATAAAACATCAAAATACACAAATTTCACCTATGGGTATTTTTCCAAATATAAACCCTAGGTTGAATCATTGCTAACATAATCTTAATCGAAGCTACAGGATTCCAAAAGCGTAAAGAACATTAAAAGCGGGCTTGGAATCACTTACTATGGAGCTTGGAAGCTTGAAACAAACCCTAGCTATGGAGAACCCTTGCAATTTCGGCCTAATGAAGAAGATGGACAAAAATTGGCTTTTAATGTTGTTTTAATTCATTTTAATAACTAAATGACCAAAATACCCTTACTACTAAACTTTCCAAAATTCCTTCCATGTCCTAATTTTGTCCATGAACTTAAAATTGGTCAAATTGCTATTTAAGACCTTCTCATTAATATTCCAAAACAATTTCATACTAAAAACTTCTAGAATGCAAGTTTTGCAACTTATTCGATTTAGTCCCTACTTTCAATTTAAGCACTTTAGGCATAGAATTTCATCACGAAATTTTCACACAATCATGCAATCATATCATAATCATCAAAATAATTATAAAATTATTATTTCTATCTCGAATTTGTGGTCACGAAACCACTATTCCGATTAAGCCCTAATTCAGGATATTACAAATTTGGAGCTCAGTAACTACCCTGCAAAACCATGCTCTAGATCAAGAATGGTCAAGGATTCTCAAATCGTTCCTTTATCACAGTTCACCAAAAGAAATGCAGGACTAACGAAATAATAAAAATTTTCACAAACATATTGATATTTCACTATTTTAATCACATAAGAAATTAAATAAGTGAACTAAACTACCCGAATTAAAATGAAATAGAAGATAAATTTTCGACTCACGGAGGCTGGCGAGTGAGTTAGCTGCTGGGTAAAGTGGCTAGGCGTTGGTTGTTCGGTTACAGCCTCTAAGGAAATGGGGCACATTGGATGTTTAGGGTTTCGGGAAATCAAATAATGTGGATGGGGAAGGTAATATATTTGTAGAGAAGAACTGAGAAGCGTCAGCAGTCTAGGAAATCGGGGTTTTTTTTTTGTATATTTTAGTCAAGCAAAGAAAAAACATGAGAAAGAAAAGGGATCAACAGAATGAGAAAGAAAGCAGGTAAATCGTGGGAAATGATATTGAAGAAGAAAAATGATCTTTGATTTCTTTGTGAAAATGACACCATTTCAATAAAAATTAAATAAATTCGCGATGTTTATGGGGAAAACGATGCTATTGCTTTAAATTTTGCGGCTTTTATGGGCAAAATGCCACTATTGCTTTACCTTTTGCGACATTTATAGGAAAAACGCCATTGATGGTATATATTTGCGGCGTTTTTCAGTCTAAACACCACTAAAAATGCTGTTAAAAGCTTAATTTGCTGTAGTGATTTTAGTCAATAAACAAACAAAAATAGGTTCATTTAAATTAGATCGTGTACCCGCATAACAATAATTTATGTTGGCATATGTAACCATGTTATTCTATTAAAATAATTAAGTAATTACAAATTTAGTAATTTTATTTGACAAGACAAATATTCAAAATTATTAAATACAAATCCTATATTCAACAAATATGAATGTTTGTTATTAAAATAATATAAATGTGTGTATTTTACTTTGCTAAGCAAGTAATTTTATTGATTAAATAACTTGAAACAAGAAAATACCATACAAAAATAATAACCCTAAAAGAACACTATATAACAGAGTCAAAACTCGCCTAAATCAAAGACATCAACTTAAAAACACTTGGCTCGACAATGCCTTAAACAATGTAGCAAATATAAATTTGATCGATAACATCAGTCCTTCAAATCAAATTAAAACTGGTAACACCTATGTCAAAAAATTAATAAAACACCACTACATCCTCAATGTTGCTAATGTTGTTTTATTAATGGAAACTTTTTACACAAGTTAAAAAAAGAAGAAGAAAGTTTCAGACATTTTCCATTCATACTGTATGTCAGGATGAGTGGAGTGTTATAAGCATATTGAATGTTAATTCAATTGCGCCATCTTGGTGTTGAGAAATTTGTCTTAATGAAGTTTTTAGTGCAATAGTATTTGTAGCACCTTCTAGCCTCCATTTGGCAAAGAGTTGGCTTTCATGCCCTTGTATTGTTCTTGAAATTGTGGCATGAGATCTTGAAGTGTTGTTTCTATTAAAAAAAATTCTCCTATTGGGCTTTGGATTAAAGCTTTAGTGTAAACTATAGAGTACATGGCTTTGAAATGGAGTTGATAAACTAATATGTTAACACCTCTATTCTGGGGTGCATCTTGTAATTATGAGTATGAACTTGAACTCTTAGAGATTTTAAAATGTTTTTATCAATTAATGAAACCATAAACTTTGGAAGCAATTAAAATGTATTGGGTCAGTATATAGGCTTATTTAAGCAATTCCTAATACGGAATAGTTAAACAATATGTCTTTGGTCCCTTAAAATAATTTTGACACCTACTTGGACTAATCCATGTCAAAACCATTTTTTTAAAGGGGTTTGAAAAATGGGGTTCAACTTTTTGAAAAATGAAAATGGGAGTCGCCACCAACCTTTTTAGGTGTGATTGGATCACCTTTATAAAACATTTTTGTCTACGAAATTCAAGAAAACAGGTTCGGGAGTCGGTTACACACAAGGAAGGATTAGCACCCTCGTAACGCCCAAAATTGGTACCGAATTGATTATTTATTGTCCTAATGTCGAAAATTTAAAAAGATTTTAAAACTTGAACAATTTAAAGTTGAAACTTGAGATTCCTTTGTTCCGAAAGTATACAAACATCACATCCAGCATGTTAGGACACGATGTTTTAAATCCTCGTAACTAAAATTATCTTATGATTTTGAAAATTTATTAAAAGGATATTTGTTTATTCAGTCAAACGAAAAAATCGCAACCCAACATGTTAGGGCACTATTTTCCGAATTTCTAAACACCAAACATTGTCTTATTTAAGAAAAAAGCTTTTTCAATTAAATGAAATATATTTTTAAAAACAATGAATAATATAAAATTTAATAAAAATAATTTGATATAATACTAATAAAATATAAAAGAGAATTAAAAAATCAAGGAGATAGGGATTAAATAAAAAAGGTTGAAAACGAAGATGAACAAAGAATAAATAAGAACAAACCGTAGAAAATAAGAACGCAAGAGGGAGAGAAATTTGAGTGAATGCTCTCAAGAATTCTTATTGCTTCCCAAAACTCAAGTGTTGTCAAGTTTTACAATGAGGGGAGAGGCCTCTATTTGTAGTTGAGCCTCCCCAAATCCAACGGTACAGATCAATTACATCAACGGTTAAGATTAAAGGATATCTACAAATTAAATCTCCAAGATTACAAAATCATATCTTCTAAGATTGTATATCATATCTAAGATTGCAATCATATCTAAGATTGTATCATATCTAAGATTGCAGTCATATCTAAGATTGTATCATATCTAAGATTCCATATCACATCTAAGATTGCATATCATTGAAGATTATATTTCCATATGAGTCAAACTTGTAGATGGGCCTTTTCAAGTAATGGGCCATTCCGATCGGGCCAAATTATATTTGTAATTCTGGACTAAACTTGGACTTTTTTTTGGGGTTTATTATTTTTGTTTTTGGACTTATTTCTGGGCCCGGGCAAAATTGAGTGTCTCTGTTGCCCTCTTTGCTTATTCTTGCGCGTGAGGAATAGAGCAAAGACTATAAAAAGACCAATTTTGCCCGGTCCTACCGAGTCTTGAGTTCTTGATCTTCTTTAAATGGCCTTTTGACGGCTTCAATCTGCTTCTTGTAAACTCATGACTATCATATTGATATCTTCGATCTGCTCTCCATCGAACACAGAGACGTCAAATCTACTTCTTCAATTTGTTCCATGACAATACAGAGATGCCAAATCATCTTAGATTTGCTTCAGTGTAAACACGCGAAAGCCAAATCAACTATGTCTTCGATTTGCTCCTTGTAAGCACAAGGATACCAAACCATCTTGGATCTGCTTCAGTCTAATCATCTGAAGGTTAGATTTGCTATATGTCTGTCCTCGGTTAAATATGGAGACGCCTTGTTCTCTGACAATACAGAGATGCCAAATCATCTTAGACTTGCTTCAACGTAAACACGTGAAAGCCAAATCAGCTCTGTCTTCAATTTGTTCCTTGTAAGCACAAGGATGCCAAACCATCTTGGATCTTGCTTCAGTATAAACATCTGAAGGCCAGATCTGCTATGTGTCTACCCTCCGTTGAATATGGAGATGCCAAACTTCGATTTGTTCTCTAACAATATAGAGATGCCAAATCATCTTAGATTTGCTTCATCGTTAGCACGTGAAAGCCAAATCTGCTATGTCTTCGATTTGTTCCTTGTAAGCACAAGGATGCCAAACCATCTTGGATCTTGCTTCAGTATAAACATCTGAAGGCCAGATCTGCTATGTGTCTGCCCTCCGTCGAATATGGAGATGCCAAACTTCAATTTGTTCTCTGACAATACAGAGATGCCAAATCATCTTAGATTTGCTTCAACGTAAACACATGAAAGCCAAATCAACTATGTCTTCGATTTGTTCCTTGTAAGCACAAGGATGCCAAACCATCTTGGATCTTGCTTGATATAAACATCGAAGGCGGATCGCTATGTGTCTGCCTTCCGTCGAATATGGAGACGCCAAACTTTGATTTGTTCTCTGACAATACAGAGATGCCAAATCATCTTAGACTTGCTTCAACATAAACACATGAAAGCCAAATCAGCTATGTCTTCGATTTGTTCCTTGTAAGCACAAGGATGCTAAACCATCTTGGATCTTGCTTCAGTATAAACATCTGAAGGCCAGATCTGCTATACTTTAACCTGTTACCCTATTGCTTAGGGGGTTAAGGTGCATCTTTGATAACCTGTAGAATGATTATGCCTGATAAATAGGATGCTATGATCGAAGTGAGTTGAATGTTCCTAATTAAACATGTTATGATGCAGAATGTTGTGAACATGACCCCTATCCTAGACGTCACCACTCATTCCTTCATTTGTCTTTTTAAAACATTATTCTTACTCAGCCTGTAGGCCTATACCCTTCCTCCAATATTATGATCCACTGAGGATGTCTGTAAAACAATCTTTTCTTAAAACTGAATCGTTGGTTTTGTTCATTTTCCTTTTAGACTGGAAGAAAGAAATTCCTCAAGTTCCTTCATCCTTTACTTACGTGAATTTCTCGACCAATTGTCCTGTTTTAGTTTCTTGTATTATCTAGAAATTTCCAGAGTAATGCGCAAAACTTCGTTTGTGAACATATTTTAGTTCATCTATCATTATTTCAATGCAACATACTTAAATAATAATAGAAAATGAATAAGTCTTTAAGAATAATTGGATTTGAATGAATTGTCAAAAAAAAAAAAAACAAAGGAAATAAATCTGATAGCATATCTTTGAGAAGAAATAGAATCTAAAGATAGCAAACAGGATAAAAGTTAGATGCTCTAAATATCGCTGCTTGAGCGTCTATACACTAGCTCCATGAAATCCTTCTCGAGTTCAACATGTGTTTTAAAAGATCCAAAGTACTCTGACGATGCCCCAGTTTGCAGCACTCTTCGCTCTTTGTTGTATTTGATATAGCAAGATCACCGTATGCCCTTCAATATTTGAGCTGCCCTTTCGGGTTTTCAACTCAAAACCCCTTTGGTCATAAGGTGCCCTTTGCGGGTTTTCATCTTGGCCTCTCCATCATTAATTTTTTTTTAAAATCTCAAGGCGCCCTTTGCGGGTTTTCACCTTGGATTCTCTTCTCCTTTAGATCAAGTATTTTTTCACTGAGTCTGAGTTCACTGGGTTGCGTAAACCTTTCCCATCCATTTCCGTTAAGATCAATGCACCGCCAGAGAAAGCTTTCTTCACAACATACGGCCCCTCCCAATTCGGCATCCATTTCCCCCTAAAGTCCTTTTAAATGGGAAGAATCTTTTTTAGTACAAGGTCTCCCTCGTGGAACTCTCTGGGTCAAACTTTCTTGTTGTAAGCTCACATCATTCGCTTCTGATACATCTGACCATGTCGAATGGCTCTTAGCCTTTTTTCCTCAATCAAGTTCAACTGGTCATATCGGGACTGAACCCATTCAGATTCATCTAACCTTATCTCTGTCAAAACTCAAAGAGAAGGTATTTCTACTTCAATAGGTAACACTGCTTCCATCCCATAAACTAACGAGAATGGGGTTGCCCAAGTAGGGGTTTTAACAGATGTTCGATAGGCCAGGAGTGCAAACGGTAACTTCTCATGCCAATCTCTATAGGTCTCAGTCATCTTCCCCACTATTTTCTTAATGTTCTTGTTGGCAGCCTCTACTGCCCCATTCATTTTTGGACGATAAGGGGAAGAATTATGATGCTTGATTTTGAACTGGTCGCTAACCTCCACAATCGTTTTGTTGTTCAGGTTTAATGCATTGTCGGATATGATCTTCTCAGGCATTCCATACTGACAAATGATCTCTTTCTTTAAGAATCGACTCACTGCTGACTTAGTAACATTAGCATAAGAGGCAGCCTTTACCCATTTTGTAAAGTAGTCAATTACCACAAAGATAAACCGATGTCTATTCGAAGCTTTCGGTGATATTGGTCCAATAACATCCATGCCCCACATGGAGAAAGGCCATGGAGAAGTCATAACATGTAAAGGTGAAGATGGTACATGAATTTTGTCTCCATAAATCTGACACTTATGGCATTTCTTGGTATAGTTGATACAGTCCTCTTCCATGGTGGCCCAATAATAGCCAAACCTCATGAATTGCCTTGCCATTGTAAACCCATTTGCATGCGTCCCACATACACCTTCATGAACTTCTTCTAAAATTAGCTTAGCTTCTACAGCATCGACACATCTCAAAAGTACTTGGTCTTTCCTTCTTTTGTACAGGATATCCCCGTCCAAAACATAGTCGTAAGCTAACCTTCTCAAAGTTCGTTTGTCATTTTCATTGGCCTGTTCAGGATATTTACGATCCCTCACATATCGTAATATATCCTGGTACCAAGGGTTATCATCCTTTTATTCCTTTTCAATGTTGCAACAATGAGCGGGAGCCTCGTAGACACTCATTGGAATTGGTCTTATCTCTTCTTCTTTATTTGCCTTAATCATTGAGGCCAGGGTTGCTAAAGCATCTGCCATTTGATTTTCATCTCGTGGGAGATAATTGAAGGTGATGTCATCAAACTCCTCAAGTAACCCCAAAACCACCTTTCGATTATTAATCAATTTAGGGTCCCTTGTCTCCCATTCACCTCTAAGCTGATAAATTACCAACGCAGAATCTCCATATACTTTTAAGGTTTTTATACCTTGCTCTATAGTTTCTTGAAGTCCCATAATGCATGCTTCATACTCAGCCATATTGTTTGTGCAATCAAAGTCCAACTTGCACGTGAAAGGGTAATAATCGCCATTCGGGGATACCAAAACTGCCCCAATTCCATTTCCGACTGCATTAGAAGCCCCAACAAATTTGAGCTTCCAAGAAGAGTCTTCAGTCGTTTCTATACACATCAACTCCTCGTTTGGAAAATCAAAGTTCAATGGCTCATAATCCTCTAAAGCCCTACTGGCCAAGAAATCTTCTACCACACTTCCTTTTATAGCCTTCTGACTTATGTAGACTATATCAAACTCTAAAAGCAAAATTTGCCATCTCGCCATCCTTCCATTCAGAGCCGTTGACTCCATCATGTATTAAAATGGATCAAGCTTTGAGATGAGCCAAGTGGTATGGTATAGCATGTACTGTCTTAATCTCCGAGTTGTCCAAATCAGTACACAACACAACTTTTCAATCGGTGAATATCTCATCTCACAGTCAGTGAACTTTTTACTGAGATAATAAATTGCCTTTTCCTTTTTCCCTGACTCGTCATGCTGGCCAAGCACACATCCCATAAAATTACTGAACACTGACAAGTACAGTATTAAATGGTTTATCTGGGCTAGGTGGAGACAATACCGGAGCATTCAACAAATACTGCTTGACCTTTTCGAAAGCATTCTGGTATTCCTCATCCCAAGTACCTTGATTGTGCTTTCTGAAGAGGTGAAAGATAGGATCACATTTCTCAGTTAGTTGTGAAATAAACCGAGCAATGTAATTCAACATTCCTAGGAATCCTCAAACTTCTTTCTGAGTACGTGGTGGAGGTAACTCTCGTATGGATCTGACCTTGTCTGAGTCGACTTCAATTCCCTTTTCACTGACTACAAAGCCTAATAACTTTCCTGATCTGGCTCCAAAGGTACACTTTGCTAGATTGAGCTTCAACCGAAATTTCCTCAACCTCAAGAACAATCTTCTCAAGACCTCAATGTGTTCTTTTTCTGTATGCGATGTATACTTCAATATCCTTATGCATCATGTTGTGGAATAAGTTTACCATGGCCCGTTGGTATGTTGCCCCTGCATTTTTTAGTCCAAACGGCATTATTTTGTAGCAAAAGGTACCCCATAAGGTTATGAAGGTGGTTTTATCCATATCCTCTAGATGCATATTTATCTGATTGTATCCTGAGAAACCATCCATGAAGGAAAACAACGAATATCCTGCTGTGTTGTCCACCAAAGTGTCTATGTGTGGCGGAGGGAAATTGCCTTTAGGGCTAGCTTTATTTAAATCTCTATAATCAACACACATTCGTACCTTCCCGTCTTTCTTAGGATCTGGTACAATATTAGCTACCCATTCGGAGTATTTCACTTCTTGCAAGAATCCTGCATCGAACTGCTTCTTGACTTCATCCTTTATTTTCAGAACAATATCTGGCCTCATTCTACGCAACTTCTGTTGGATTGGCTTACAATCCTGTCTTATCGGAAGACGATGTACTACAATGTCAGTACTCAATCCGGGCATATCCTGATATGACCAGGCGAAGATATCCTTGAATTCTCGAAGTAACTCAACCAGACCATGCCTTGTACCCTCAGTAATCAATGTTCCAATTTTCAACTCCTTCCCTTCCTCTAGCGCTGTATTTTCCATTGCCTCTTTCTCATGAGGCATGATTTGTTTCTCCTCCTGCTTTACCATTCTTAACAAATCAAGAGATACGTCATAATCTTGAGCATATTCAAAATCCTGAGGTTCCTCTAAACACATGTCTTGCTCGCAAGAGAAATCAGGAGTTGAAGTATCAATACTCATATCATTGATATTTAGGGATCTGAGGAGTATAAAGAATATACAAAGAATGAATGAATTTAAGAATAATTATTTATGTACTATGAATGAAAGAATAAGAATTGTCAAAATTTGATGGAATATTGGTTGATAAAAAATGAAGCAATATTCGTTTGAATAAATAAAAAGTTATATCTTATTAAAAAGATGATAAATGATCATAAGCCTATTTCAAAAATGTAATCTTATTACTCCTAGGCTTTAGAATAACAAGAATGTTTGACAATTACTCTGAAAAATTCCTAAAAACTACAGGAAGTTCTTCTGCAGTCCAATTGTTCAGAGAGCTTCCCGATTCGTAAGGGCGAATGCGCTCAAGGTTTCTTTGCTCTGGTCCTTCGTCATGCACAGCATTAATTTGATGACTCTCCTCTTCAAGCAATCCTCTTGATATGAAGGTTTTAGATATAGGATGGAATGTCATCGATTCCCATCCCACTTCTCTTCCATCTAAGTGTGCTCTTCTCCTTTCTTGGCGCTTCTCAATGTCCTTCCTCCTTTGCTTATAGTCTGGTTTGAAACCCAAACCAAAGCGGTCCTTTTTCTCAATCATCTTTGGGATCTGAATCCCTCCTTCCAGATACCTTCCTAATCCTCTTCCTGGTAAGGCTCCCCTTCATGTCATCATTTGTAGAGCCATCCTTGTAGCTTTTGCCATCCTTGGCACCGGTAACTCACTTCCTTCTAAAATGAAGGTGGCATTTACAAACTCTAAAGAGTGAAAGGAACACTCAATAGATTCTTCATTTGCCTCGACATAAGGGGCCTTGCTAGTGACTACTGCTATAATATCCTCCTCCACATTGATGGTTATTAACCGTCCATCTGTCACTAACTTCAATTTTTGGTACAATGAGGAAGGCACCGCTCCTGCCGAGTGTATCCATGGCCTCCCCAATAAACAATTATAGGAGGGCTTGATATCCATTACCAAGAAATCAACTTCATATGTATTTGGCCCAATTTCCAAAGGGATGTCTATTCGTCCCATCACTTTTCTCTCAGTTCCATCGAAGGCCCTTACCACATTGCAACATGTTTTCATATGCGAACTATCAATAGGTAATCTATTCAATGTAGATAATGGAAGGACATTCAAAGCTGACCCGTTATCAATGAGTACACTTGGAAGCGTGTATCCCTTGCACCGAGTAGTGATGTGCAAGGCCTTGGTTGATCCTATGCCCCCAGGTGGGATTTCATCATCATTGAAGTAGATGAAATTGTCCGCGCTAATATTATTCACCAACCGGTCCAGCTTGTTAACAGATATGTCATGGGTGACATATGTCTCGTTAAGCACCTTCATCAATGCTTCCCTATGCACCTCAGAACTCAGAAGTAGAGCCAATCTTGATATCTGAGCGGTTGTTTTGCATGGCTTTCGACCACACTATACTCACTATGTTTGAGGAACTTTAGAAATTCCTTAGCCTCCTCCTCTTTTACCGACTCTTTGACGGGCATTTTAACCTCTTTTCCCTTCTCTACACTAGCATTCCTTGTTTTTGTGGACTCATCTCTGACACCTAACGTATCATACCACTTCCCACTCCGTGTATGGGAACCCTCAATTTGTACATCATTGGACGCATTGGCTACATCTCCTTTCTCCAGTAACGACACATGGCAGTCATAACTCCATGGTACCCTTTTGTTATCCTTATAAGGAAAAGATACAGGTTTATGGATTACGACCTTGGGCCTAGTTTGCGCCACCACTTCATTATTTCCTGGCAAGGAAATAATAATTCTTGGCCGGCTGATTTCTTGTTGTTTATCTTCCAACGCATTTATTTCTCTTTTATAAGAGCTACCTTCAAAAACTTGCAGCTCTTTATTATCAATGAAGCCTTGCACCAAGGCTTTGAATTCTTTAGAATTTTGGGTCTCATGACCCTCTTTTCCATGGAACTCACAGTAGTTCCTCATTTCTTCTTTTTCTTTCTCAGAGGTTATCATCCCTCTCTTCACCATCTCTTTCCAAATTACCCTCAAAGGCATTCTCACCTCAGCAACATTTTCCATGATTATTCCTTCCCTAGTTTCATCAATGGCATTCACTCCTTGATTGCCATGATCTGGTAACCAATTTTCAACGTTAGAGGTACTGTCAAATCTCACAACCCCCATCTTGATAAACCTCTCCACGGCCTTCCTGAATCTAGTGCAATTTTCAATTGAATGCCCCAGTATTCCCGCATGATATTCGCATTTAGCATTTGCATCATACCACTTGGGGTATGGTGGCTGTAGCGGTTTCAAGTGAAATGGAGCAATGGTGTGTGCATCGTATAAGCTTTGATAAAGCTCACGATACGTCACAGGGATTGGCGTGAATTGTATCCTCCCTGAATTCTGTCTTGATCTTGATTCCTGTCTTTGAGTACTTTGCTGCCCACCCGTAGCTGTTTTGGGCTGACTAACTGTGACTGCCTTTGAATTGAAGCTACTTGTGTTGTTCACCTCATTGTCTTTTCTTCTTGGGGCCGATCTTTTGGCTACTTCCCCCTCAATTTTTCCACCCTTTATGGCATTCTCAATCATTTCTCCTGCCATGACTATGTCTGCAAAACTTTTGGTAGTGCTTCCAATCATGTGAGTAATGAATGGAGCCTTCAAAGTGTTGATAAACAACATGGTGGTTTCTTTCTCCAACAGTGGTGGTTGAACCTGCATAGCCACCCCTCTCCATCTCTGTTCGTATTGCCTGAAATTTTCATTAGGCTTCTTTTCCATGTTTTGCAAGGTGATCCTATCAGGGGTCATATCAGTTACATGATTGTACTGCTGCATGAAGGCTTGTGTAAGATCCTTCCATGAACTTATTCTAGCCCGGCTCAACTGATTGTACCACCTGGCTGCCGCTCCTACTAAATTATCTTGGGAACAATGGATCAACAGCTGATCATTGTTTACGTACTCGGTCATTCTTCTACAGAACATCGTAACGTGAGCCACTGGGCAAGTAGCCCATTTTATTTTTCAAACTCTGGCATCTTGAATTTGTGAGGAAGAACCAAATCTGGGACTAAGCTTAGATCTTTGGCATCAACTCCCTGATGCCCTTCAACACTTTCTAAGGCCTTAAATTTCTCTTCCAGCCATCGGCAACGTTCTTCCAACTGTTTTGCAGCCTCAACTCTCAAATCTTCCTTTTCAGCTATATCCAAATAAGGAATGAGAGGATTGGTAGGGTTATCGCCTAAATTGAATCCCGAGCCAGTTGGGAAATTTATAGGGATCCCAGTATCAACTTGACCCTGTTGAGGCCTTACTGTGACAGACGGCCCACGAGGATATGCCTCAGGTTGAGTTCGTATGTGAGGTGGAGTGAAACCAGGAGGAGGACCCTCATTCACTTCTCCAGCAATTGCCATGGGAGCCTTTCTCTTATCAGTCGCCCTTAGTAGTTGAGCCATCTCAGCCATCATGTTCTTTTGAGCTTCCAGCATATGCTCCCTCATATCATTTTGCATTTTTGCCAATTGCTCTTGCAACTGGTCTTGCATGTCCTTTTGCAGCTGCTCAAATCTTTGATCCATATTCTTTGACTTAGCGCGTGTATCGTAAGGATGTGTTGCTTCCAGATTTTCTTTTTCTTACTCTCTTTCTCCCTAATAATTTTAACTAATTAGGGTCTTTCTATAAACTTGAATGCATATGATGTAATGAAATGCAAATACATGAATGGAAAAAGATGTCGATTCTGACTCAGTTTTATTTTAGAAAACGTTATTTAAGGAACAAAAATCTTTTCATAAAACGGATTACAAATACACTTTTGCTCGTAGGCCTAGAGTTTTAACCCTATCTAATAACAATGCTAACTCTCGTCCTTTGTCTGACGATGACTCATACATCATACCCAGCGTTTTAGCTTGTGTTTCCAACTCCTACAAATGTTCAGCGACCTCTCGAATCTGAATTAAGGCCTCTCCCATGACATGATCCCTATCTCCCACTTAACTCTGAAGATGATGAAGTTCTCCCTTCCACTGTTCTTCTCTTGCTGAAAGCGCTTTCGATCCAGTAACTCATGACCCTATAATCTCGCTTCTAACTCTCCAATGTTGTACTTCATTTTCTCAATCTTATCCAAGCTTGTCTTTAACTCGATTGCAGAGTTACGACTTTGGTAATGATGAAGGGATCGTCCAAGCTCTGTCACCTTAACTTTTAACCCTTGATGTTCCTTCTCTAGGGCCTGATTACGCGACTGCATCTCTTGAAACTTCTTCTCCCAATACTCGGCCTTGGCTTGCTCCTCTTGAATCTCTTGCTGCCACTGCTCTGAAGACCTCTCTAATCCAACCCTTTTCAATGTTACCTGGGCCTTCTTATAATGCATCTTTAGGTCATCTCGATCTTTCTCGACCTTTCTCTTTTCCTTTTTCATCTTCTCGACTTCCATCTTTTGAATGTCAACATCGAGACTTAAGCACATTTTCTCCTCTTCGAGCTTCTCATTCCTCTTTTCTAGCTCTGAATTCTTTCTCTTGAACTCTTGCTTCATGACCTCCAACTCCGATGGGATCACTCGCAAGTTCTCCTCTAATGATCGAGTCTCTCCCAAAATCGGCCTAGGGATATTATCGTTGAATCTCTTACTAAACCAGCCCTTATACTCGAGGGTTGACGTCGAACCTTCAGTCAAGATCTTCATACAGAAAGGCTTCTTCCAAGCCTCAGAAATCTCTCGCATCCTCTTTTTATAGTGATCTCCTTTGCAAAAGAAATCACTCTGAGCTAGACCCTGTGTAGCCGGTATGAACTGCCTCGCTTGATATTGCCTTAAAACAAGCAACGGTGTATATCCAACAACTCCCCAAATTCCTGGCAAAGGGACCCAATCAAAACTGCCGTATCGGTAAAGGACTTCACTAGGAACCAACCAAGGAGCCTTCCACATAACATCTTCCTCTCGAAGATTCTGAAGAATGTCTAACCATCTCTCCTCCGAAATGTCATCTCTCCTAGGTATGTCCACTGCTTCCTTTAAGGGAGAATAACCCTCAAAGAAAACTCGGCAAGGAACCCTATCGAGCTTCTAGAAGTGACAATAAAACCAAACTAACAGCAATTGTGCACATCCAATTAATCTTCCTTCACCAGCTCTTCGACATGCGCTCAAGGATCTTATCGTCTCAGCTAGGATCGCAGGCACAGGCGTATTCTATTTACTAAGTCGATCAAACAAATCTGCTACCGACTCATCTATGTGCCCCAACTCCTTTAGGAAGATCACCATGCCATAAATGCTCAAAGCCAGGACATCAATCTTTTTCTTCACATTTGGATGCGTCAATATCAAATCCCTCAAAACGGCCCACGGAATGCACTTACTATCACCCTTTTGCTGCACACGAGCTACAGCTCACTGCTCATTCATCCCAGTAATCATCACAAATTTCTTCGCAAAAGTTGGAAGGCTAGCAGGCCTAACATAAGCCTTGTAACCATGAATCCTTGAACAATGCAGTAAAGTCGTATACTCCTTTAAAGTAGGTACAAGATCAACATCACCAAATGTAAAGCAACTATAAGCAGAGTTCCAAAACTGTACCATAGCTCGAAACAAGTGTCTATCTACCTTGACGTCTAGTAAACATGGAAGATCTCCATAACTCTGATAGAAAAGCTGCTTAGCATCATCATCCCACTGGGCCCAAATGTTTTTCAGCTCCTGCAACTCATTCTGCGTCGAATTAACACGAGCGGAGTCCCGTAACTCTGACGTATACCCCTCGGTGACACTATCTCCTTTCTCTAATTGGGTTTTCTCTGACCAGGTATAGACGGAAGCATTGTCCTCCACTTTATTAAGGTATTCATTCCTCATTACAAAACTTTCTAATCTAAAAATCGAGCCTTGAATCAATACCTTTAAATGCGAAATGACATGCAATAACAACAAAATAGAAACAGTAAGTCAGTATCATATATATATGAAAATGATAAACAAATCCTTATAAGGGCAATTTTCTAAAGGTTATCACTATTATCCTTAAGATAAGCACTTAAAAGTTCACTATATGAGTTTTAGTTCTAAAGCGAAGGTACCTGAACCAGCAGATTCCTCGGTCCTCACCCACTATAGGCTCATATAGACCAAGTTCAGTTCAGGGGGACACTTTTCCCTATGGCCATGCGGAGATGAAAATCTCACGAAGACATAGGTAGAGTATCCCGAAAGCAATCCACTAGCTCATGCGAAGGTGAAAACCTTACGAAAGCGTAGCTTCTCACTCCCACTTAAGGGTATGACCACAACGGTCATGCAAATGCAATGTATAGCAATAAAGTAACAAATATATGCAGCAAACACATGTAAAAAGATTTAAGTGTTCCAAACTTCTGACATTAAGACAAAAATACTCAATTTTTTGGCTAGACTCTCTCAAGTGGGTCCCAGTGGAGTCGCCAAGCTGTCGAAACCATTTTTTTAAAGGGGTTTGAAAAACGGGGTTTGACTTTTTGAAAACTGAAAATGGGAGTCGCCACCAACCTTTTTAGGTGTGATTGGATCACCTTTATAAAACATTTTGACCTACGAAATTCAAGAAAATAGGTTAGGGAGTCGGTTACGTACAAGGAAGGATTAGCACCCTCGTAACGCCCAAAATTGGTACCGAATTGATTATTTATTGTCCTAATGTCGAAAATTTAAAAAGATTTTAAAACTTGAACAATTTAAAGTTGAAACTTGAGATTCCTTTGTTCCGAAAGTATACAAACATCACATCCAGCATGTTAGGACATGATGTTTTAAATCCTCGTAACAAAAATTATCTCATGATTTTGAAAATTTATTAAAAGGATATTTGTTTATTTAGTCAAACGAAAAAATCGCAACCCAGCATGTTAGGGCACTATTTTCCGAGTTTCTAAACACCAAACATTGCCTTATTTAAGAAAAAAACTTTTCAATTAAATGAAATATATTTTTAAAACAATGAATAATATAGAATTTAATAAAAAATAATTTGATATAATACTAATAAAATATAAAAGAGAATTAAAAATCAAGGAGATAGGGATTAAATAAAAAAGGTTGAAAATGAAGATGAACAAAGAATAAATAAGAACAAACCGTAGAAAATAAGAACGCAAGAGGGAGAGAAATTTGAGTGAATGCTCTCAAGAATTCTTATTGCTTTTCAAAACTCAAGTGTAGTCAAGTTTTTACAATGAGGGGAGAGGCCTCTATTTATAGTTGAGCCTCCCCAAATCCAACGGTACAGATTAATTACATCAACGGTTAAGATTAAAGGATATCTACAAATTAAATCTCCAAGATTACAAAATCATATCTTCTAAGATTGTATATCATATCTAAGATTGCAATCATATCTAAGATTGTATCATATCAAAGATTCCATATCACATCTAAGATTGCATATCATTGAAGATTATATTTCCATATGAGTCAAACTTGTAGATGAGCCTTAAATCTTTTCAAGTAATGTGTAACGCCCCCATGCCCGAAACCGTCACCGGAGTCAAGCTTGAGGTGTTACTAAACTTATCTTACCTTTTAAACAACTCTAAACCAGTTATTTTAATTTTTGGAATAAACTGTTTTTCTGTGTCATGGTTGCTTAAAAATTCATTTCTCGAGTTTCAAAATTCGAAATTAAGATCCGTAAATTTTTCCTGAAACAATACTCATATATATATCTACTAAATATTTTCTATAATTTTTGACTTAGCCAATTAGAAAAGTTTATTAGTTAAAGTTACCCCTATTTCAGAATTCGACTGTAAAAAAAAATCATATGACTATACTGTTTGTTTCTATTAAAACTAGATTCAATAAGGATTCTAACCATATAAAGTACACCACCTAATTATTTTTTAAAATTTATGGTGAATTTCCAAAGTTGGAATAGGGGATCCAGAAATCGCTCTGGCCCTATTTCACCAAAACTCAGATATCTTATAAAATACAAAACCTTTCCTGTTTTGCTTATTCCATATGAAAATAGACACAATGAGCTTTAATTTCATATATTATTCACCATCAACCCATGTCTCTACAATTTCTTGTGATTTTTCAAAATCATGTTATTTTTGATACTTGAATCTATTTTTAAGTTACTTTCACATTTTTCTTAGTTTTCATGTGATAGTTACTTCTTAATCATACATATTATTAACCATGTATATCATCAGCCATTCTATTAGCTAATCACTAGCAAGTATTTACACATCATTCATTGATCATATCATATCAAAAGAAACCAAGTTCCTATACATGCCATATGTAACACTCCAAACCCGGCCCAGACATTATGGCCGGATCCGACATGCCACATCGAAGCATTCAAAAAATTTTATATTGTTGATCCAGAAAAACTTACTTAGTGTTTTAAAAGATAATTTCATTATAGGTTAAAGTGAATGGAAGCTGTGCACCAGGTAGGAAACCGGAAAAGAGAAGGTGAGTCCATCGGACTGCTTAAGTACCAAGCTCCCTTCGGATCCAATCCTAGACATGCATACCGCCATTGCCACACCTTAATGTCATGTATATTTCTAGGAAACCGATTTGATTAAGTCCTTTTTAGGAAAAGTGATTAATTTTGGAAAATACTTTCATTGCGGAAGCTTTGCTTGTTGTCGTGGTATTTTGAAATCAATTGTTGTTTTTGAAAACGCGCCCTAAAGCTTTCCAATTTCAATAGTTAAAATAAGTAATACTTATCTTAGTAACACATATTAAAACCATAAAAAATAATTAAGCGCCCTTATTACATTTAAAAACCCAAAACCTCAAACGTAAATAAAAGGATATCCAGTTCACCAGAAGAAAATCAAACTTTCAGAAAGGGTGGCCACTTCGAATTCCCACACAGCTCCAAACCCACTATGGTTGGGGATTACCTGCGTGGATGAAAATAAAAGGGGTGAGTTTGGGGAAACTCAGTGTGTAAATTAACCCAACCATAGCCTATATCAGCTCAAACCACAGAAACAGAATAAGTTGGCCTTAGCCCAGAACAGAAATTCAAAATAAAGCCCATAGGCCATAACAGATCAGAACAAATATTACATGTTTATGAAAAAACCCAACCCAGATCCATCCATAACACCCCCGTACCAGCCTTACACCATGTGGGGAGACTACTCGACCCATCCAACCGCTATACACCACAAAAATTTTACAGCATGGCTGCTAGATACAAATAATGTGAAAGAGTCACCAGATACAGATAATTGTGACAGAGTCACCAGATACAGATAATTTTGGTAGAGCCACCAGAACAGATATATGTGGCAGAGCCACCAGATCAGATAATCGTGGCATAGCCACCAGAATAGATATATGTGGTAGAGCCACCAGATCAGATAATTGTGGCATAGCCACCAGGACGCTTCCTCCATAATATAACCCATGTCCCCATGCAACAGATATACAATCATGGCATACATCATACAGAATCAGATCATCATGATTTTCAGTCAAAAGTAACCCTAGGGGTATAACGGTAATTTTGCACCTAGGGGTATAACAGTAATTTTCCATACATAGCGGCGTTCAAGTAATTTCACTATTCTTAAGGTTTTCATACATAACATAGCCATTTACGTACGATCAGAAACACTTACCGTGTTTTCTTACCGATTTGGGCCCGTTAGCCCATTGCCCCGTTTTTGGCCCATTAAGCCCAAAAACATCGAAATGCACGAAATCACGCACTCTGCAATCTTATCAGTTTAATTTACCATATACATCAAACTATTAATCTCAAAATATCGGCTTTTCAGTTTTTGCCGATCTAGTTTATAAGAGGGTGTTAGTTACACACCTGTTTGCGATGATATACTGACGAGATCCACACACGAACTGCCTACAATTGGATTAATAACACGTTAATCTAACTATTCTAACATGAATTACATATTAACCCCTTACCATATTAGGCCATCCATGCTTAAAACCCTATTGCTCTTGAGCTTAAATTCAACAATTTTAAACTAGTCATTATCCAACTATTCAAGCATCACTTTCAAAATATAATATATATAAATATTCGACTTCCACACCTACAGATCATAGTATGCTTATAAGAAATCAATAAGCAACTCATTAACAAATTTTTGTCAATGTTTACCACATAATCAAAATTTCACTGTAAGTTGTCTTCCTGAGCAACAGTCACTAAATCATTTATAACTGGAGCTACGAAACTCCAAATCAAGTTCCGTTAATTTTCTCTGAAAATAGACTCACATATCTTCTATCTAAAATTTTCATAATTTTTGGTTTAGCCAATCAATAGTAGATTTTTTCTCAAAGTTCCCTATGTTTCACTGTTTGACTAATCTGACCACTCTTCTTTACGAATCAAATTTCTCATTCTACAGAATTCAAAATAAGTTCTCGTTTATTTCATTTGAAACTAGACTCATTGAGCTTTAATTACATAATTTATTCACCTTCTAACTCATCTCTCACAATTTATGGTGATTTTCCAAATTCACGTTACTGCTGCTGTCCCAAGCAGATTTATTACCAAATCACTCTTTCACATAGAACTTGCATGCATGTTATTTAAACATGTATATCACCAATCAATCATCACATATCTATGAGTTTACTTAAGTATAATCTCCATTTCATCATTTTAAAGCACAACATGTTAGCCGATTTTTCCCCTTAGCATCTAAGGCACATGCATGCTCATTTGTTTGGCTCAACTTCACCTATCTTCCATTTTTCATCAAAAGAACATGAAACAACAACCATTTCCTTCATTTTAATTCATGACCAAATGCTCACAACACAACCAAAAACCAAAATATGCTTCAAAAGTTAAGGCAGAATCAAGAAGAACCCATGAACATCAAAATAGAAGTAAAGTACCAAGAACTTACCGTCAATTTTCCTCCTTCTAGTGACCGAATATTCAAGGGTTTCCTCCCCTATTTGCTCTCTTTCAAATTTGGCTATGAAGAACAAAGAATTAACAAAAACCTTCCTTTACTTCCTTTTGTTATTCTTATCACTCAACATTTTATGACACATAAATGATATACTAATATTTGTGCCATACTCATGCCATAATTCCAATAAAAAAATGCCCATAATGCTTATCATGCCCATCATGGAACATTTTCCTAACCCATTATCAATTTTTATCAATTTGTACCATAAATTATTAATATCAAGTGCACATATTGTCTACCACCAACATGATGGCTGGCCACTACATGTAAAATGGAAGGTTTGACATGCAAATCCTCCTATTTTGCACTCCTATTTATTTGGCCATTACAATTTAGCCTAGAGCATTTTCAGAAATTTTCACATAGGTCCTATTTCATAATTACACTCACAAGTGACAAAATCAAAGCATGAAATTTTGCCAACACCCACAGAATTCCCAAAAATTGGGGCGTTACAACTCTACCCTCCTTAAAGAAATTTTGTCCTC
Organism: Gossypium arboreum; assembly: GCF_025698485.1. Lineage (NCBI taxonomy): Eukaryota > Viridiplantae > Streptophyta > Magnoliopsida > Malvales > Malvaceae > Gossypium > Gossypium arboreum. The sequence goes on along the minus strand of NC_069071.1, from coordinate 100,086,748 downwards.
GAAATTTACCTGATCCAAAGAAATGAGGGTATTGCTGTTGCATCGCCTCTTCTGGCTCCCAAGTGGCTTCCTCTCTGCCATGATTACGCCAAAGCACTTTCACTAACGGGATAGATTTCTTTCTGAGAACTTTAACATCTCGAGCCAATATTTGCACAGGCTCTTCCTCAAAGGTCAAATCAGTCTGAACTTCAATTTATGCAACTAGCATGACATGAGCAGGGTCAGAACGATAACGCCTTAACATGGAGACGTGAAAAACATCGTGAATCCTATCTAACTCTGGAGGCAATTCCAATTGATAAGCCATTGGGCCTACTCGCTTCAAAACCCGATAAGGCCCAATGAACCGCAAACTCAACTTGCCCTTATTACCAAACCTTAATATCTTCTTCCAAGGAGAAACCTTTAAGAAGACCATATCACCTACTGAGTACTCAATCTCCTTACGCTTCAAATCTACATACGACTTTTGCCTATCAGATGCTTCTCTTAACCAGTCCCTAATTATTCTGACCTTATCCTCAGTATCAGCTACCAACTCTGGTCCAAGAACTTGTCGCTCTCTTAGTTTAGTCCAACAACTAGGTGTACGGCACCTTCGTCCATACAGTGCTTCATACGGTGCCATTTGAATACTCGCCTGGTAACTGTTATTGTATGCAAATTCTGCCAACAGCAAGTAATCCTCCCAACTACCTCGAAAGTCAATCACGCATCCCCTCAACATGTCCTCCAGAATCTGAATAACCCTTTCCGATTGACTATCAGTTTGGGGATGGAAAGCCGTACTAAAATTCAATCACGTCCCCAATGCCTCATGCAACTTTTGCCAAAACCGAGATGTAAATCTAGGATCCCGATTAGAAATAATTGAAACTGAGACTTCATGAAGTCACACAATCTCTGCCACATACAACTTGGCTAACTTTTGAAGTGAAAACTCAGTATGAACAGGTATGAAATGGGCTAATTTGGTCAACCTATCCATAATCACCCACACCGAGTCTTTCTTCGATGGTGCCAAGGGCGACCACTCACAAAGTCCATGGTTACCCTCTCCCACTTCCAAAGTGGTATCTTCCTTGGTCGCAAGCATCCGAGAAGGTAATTGATGCTCGACTTTCACTTGCTGGCATGTCAAACATTTCCCTACAAACTCCGTTACTTCTCGTTTAAGTCCAGGTCACCAGTACAATTCTCGCAAGTCGTGATACAACTTGTTCCCTCCAGGATGCATGGTATAAAGTCCTCCATGAGCTTCGTTCAATATTGTCTGCCTCAAATCAGAGTCCTTCAGAACATAAATTCTTCCTCGGAAACACAGAACTCCTTCGCTATTTAACCCAAACTTAGAAGTTTCCCCTTCCTTAACTTGTTGGAAACGAGCGACCAAAGACTCATCGTTCAACTACTTTTCCTTAATCTGATCCACCCAGGTTGGCCTCACTTGCAACTTCACCAGCAGACTTCCATCATCATCTGACTCAGACGAGCAAACATTACTCTCGGATCGACATCTGACTCTACGACTTAGAGCATCGGCTACCACATTAGCCTTGCCTGGGTGATACTTGATCGAACAGTCATAATCCTTAAGTAACTTAATCCATCTCCTTTGCCTAAGGTTCAGCTCCTTCTGATTCAACAAATACATAAGACTCTTATGGTCAGTGTATATAATACACCTTTCTCCGTACAAGTAATATCTCCAAATCGTAAGTGCAAATATCACTGCTGCCAACTCTAAATCATGAGTCGGATAGTTCCCCTCATGAGGCTTAAGCGGTCGTGATGCATAGGCAACCACCTTACCCTCTTGTATTAACACGCAGCCCAAACCCACGTGTGATGCGTCACTGTACACACTAAAATCCTTCCCAGACTTCGGCTGAATTAACACAGGTGCTTGATCGAACTTTCTTCAACTTCTCAAAACTTCCTGCGCTTCTCGGTCCATACAAGCGGTACTCCTTTCCTTATGAGTTTTGTCAGGGGTGCTGCCATAACAGAAAAACCTTCCACAAACCTTCTGTAGTATCCTGCCAGCCCTAGGAAACTCCATATTTTCGACACTGACCTAGGCGGCTTCCACTCCAAAATTGCTTCAATTTTTCGAGGGTCCACCTTAATCCCCTCAGTAGAGACCACATGTCCTAAGAAGGTTGCCTCCCTCAACCAAAATTCATACTTGCTGAACTTCAGAAAGAGTTCCTTCTCCCTTAACACTTGCAGCACTATACAGAGATACTCATCATGTTTAACTTCAGTTTTAGAATATACCAGGATATCGTCAATAAAGACGATTACGAACTAATCCAAACATGGTTGGAACACACGATTCATTAGATCCATAAACGCTACAGGAGCATTCGTCAGTCCAAATGGCATAACCAGAAACTCGTAATGACCATACCGAGTCCTGAATGTCATCTTATGGATATCTGCCTCCTTGACCCTTAACTGATGATATCCATATCGAAGGTCGATATTGGAAAATACAGAAGCTCCTCTAAGCTGGTCGAACAAATCGTCAATCCTTGGCAGTGGATACTTATTCTTAATCGTCAGTTTGTTCAATTGGTGATAATCAATGCACATCCACATCGTACCATCCTTCTTTTTCACGAATAGCACCGGTGCTCCCCATAGAGACACGCTTGGCCTAATGAAGCCCCTATCCAACAACTCTTGAATTTGGGCCTTTAACTCCACTAACTCCTTCGGTGCCATCCTATACGATGCGATGGACACGGGCGCCATTCCAGGCAACAAATCTATTCTAAACTCAACTTCTCGGTTCGGAGGCAATCATGGAAGCTCCTCCGGAAAAACATCTTGGAACTCCTTTACAGTCCTAACCTTATCCACTGTCAGTCCCTCCTCTTCTGACTGACTTACAAATGCCAAATAGACCTCACAACCTTTCCGAATCCACTTTTCGGCTCTTAAAGCTGACACCACATTAGACAAATAATCCCTTCGCTCACCTATCACCATAACCTCCTCATCCTTTGTGGTCCTTAACACCATTCATTTAGCAGCACAATCTAGGGTCCCCTTATGCTTAACAAGCCAGTCCATTCCCAAAATGAGATCAAACTCTCCGAATGATAACTCCATTAGATCTCCAGGGAAAATCTTACCTTGAGTTTCTAAGGGTACATCCTATCTGATTTGTCTACCCTAAGCAAGAGTGACCCAAAGGACTTAGTACAGATACCCCATTCACAATCTCCTCAGAGTGCACACCCAACGACCCAGATATGGCACATGCAACATAGGAATGAGTAGATCCAACATCTACTAAAGCAGTATACGGCATGCTAAAAACCAAAAACGTACCAGTTATGATGTCAGGTGCATCGCCCTCTTCTCGGCGGCGAGCTGCATACACCAATGCTGTCTGTCAAGCTTCAGCATTTCCAGCAACCTTACCAGGTGCCCCTCGTCCTCGACCATTTCCATTTCCTCCCCTACCTTGTCCACGTCCTCTCGGTGGTTGTGGTCCACCTCTTACGGGTTGAGCAACTTGAATCTGATCAGCTCTCTGAGAATAGTCCTTAACTCTATTCTCCATAGATTCGCATCGAAAACAAGCACCGGAACGTTTCCTTCACTAGCCCAAATGTACCTTACCACAGTCTCCACAGATTTGTGGTCTAACAACATTCATTGGCACTGCTAAAAGGGTTCCTCCACTCTTGCTCTCTTAACATTCCTATTAGCACCACCTGAGGGTCCTGAATCCCTCTGGAAACGGTTCCGATCCTTCTTCCAATTCTGCTTTTCAGCACGCTTTACCTCTTTATCTATCTTAGCCTTCTCCACCAAAACCGCAAAGTCCCTCTCCCTCTGCGGAGCAATCAACACCCTAAGGTCATCTCTAAGACCATCCTCGAAGCACACACTTCGTTCATATTCCGTAGCGACTATGCCCACGGCATACCGGCTCAGCCTCAGAAACTCGGCCTCGTACTCAGCAATTGTTTTACCTCCTTGTACCAAATTCAAGAATTCCTTTCTGCGGGCGTCCACATAACTCGCCCCAACATACTTCCCTTTAAAGGCCGTCTTAAACAGTTCCCAAGTTACCCTATTAGCTGGGGTCCCTTCTCTCGTAGTGAGCCACCACTGGTAGGCCTTGTCCCGCAACAACGATACGGCTCCCTTCAGCTTCTGCTTCACAGAGCAGTCCAAGTCATCCATAATCTGTTCTGTGGCCTCCAACCAATATTCTGCCACATTCGGGGCTATACCAGACACGCCCCTAAAGATCTGCGCTCCGTTAGCCCGAAGTCGTTCAGAAATAGATCCCCAAACTCCATTGCCCGTACTTGCCCCGACAACCCTTTCTAGAACACGAAGCATTTCCTGTGACAGGGCATCATCCCCGGCACCGCGGTCATGAGACTCTACCTCTGTTTCCGGTGGTACTGGTGCATCCACCGTCGGTATATGTCTCAAAAACGAAGATCTCGCTCTAGCACTTCCTCGGCTCCGTCCACGGCCCCTTGTACTCATATTGTATTATCTGTTTACAAATTTTTATGTATTAATTCAATATTCCAGTTTTTATTATAGATGTTTTATGAATCAGATAGTAATTCAGAGTTTGTTTTCGCGGAATAGAAGTCTAGCTACAGTTTCAATCTCTTATCAACTTTTCCTATGGTTTCAGTATCATCCTATCTAGAGTCTCCTAGCAGGATTTCAGTATAGACAGATATTTCAGAAAAATATTCAGAAAAGAGTAATACTTACAGGCTTGGCCCGGAGATTCGGAATGCCACCTTCTAAAGATCTAAATTTTGAAAATCGCGTTTTTCGCAATCTTTATAAAATTTTTTTGTTTTTGAAAATCTTTGTTTTTTTTGTAAACCCATTCCACAGCCGAGTTGTTACAACCTAGGCTCTGATACCAATAAATGTAACACCCCAAACCCGGCCCAGACATTATGGCCGGATCTGACATGCCACATCAAAGCGTTCAAAACATTTTATATTGTTGATCCAGAAAACCTACTTAGTGTTTTAAAAGATAATTTCATTATAGGTTAAAGTGAATGGAAGTCGTGCACGGTATGAAACCGAAAAGAGGAGGTGAGTCCATCGGATTGCTAAATACCAAGCTCCTTCGGATCCAATCCTGACATGCATACCGCCATTGCCACACCTTAACGTCATGTATATTTCTAGGAAACCAATTCGATTAAGTCCTTTTTAGGAAAAGTGATTAATTTTGGAAAATACTTTTATTGCGGAAGCTTTGCTTGTTGTCGTGGTATTTTGAAATCAATTGTTGTTTTTGAAAACGCGCCCTAAAGCTTTCCAATTTCAACAGTTAAAATAAGTAATACTTATCTTAGTAACACATATTAAAACCATCAAAAATAATTAAGCGGCCTTATTACATTTAAAAACCCAAAACCTCAAACGTAAATAAAAGGATATCCAGTTCACCAGAAGAAAATCAAACTTTCAGAACGGGTGGCCACTCCGAATTCCCTCATAGCTCCAAACCCACTATGGTTGGGGATTACCTGCGTGGATGAAAATAAAAGGGGTGAGTTTTGGGAAACTCAGTGTATAAATTAACCCAACCATAGCCTATATCAGCTCAAACCACAGAAACAGAATAAGTTGGCCTTAGCCCAGAACAGAAATTCAGAATAAAGCCCATAGGCCATAACAGATCAGAACAGATATTACATGTTTATGAAAAAACCCAACCCAGATCCATCCATAACACCCCCGTACCAGCCTTACACCATGTGGGGAGACTACTCGACCCATCCAACCGCTACACACCACAGAAATTTTACAGCATGGCTGCCAGATACAGATAATTGTGACAGAGTCACTAGATACAGATAATTGTGGCAGAGCCACTAGAACAGATATATGTGGCAGAGCCACCAGATCAGATAATCGTGGCATAGCCACGGAGCAGAATATATGTGGCGAGCCACCGGATCAGATAATTGTGGCATAGCCACCAGGACGCTTCCTCCATAATATAACCCATGTCCCCATGCAACAGATATACAATCATGGCATACATCATACAGAATCAGATCATAGTAAGCTTATAAGAAATCAATAAGCAACTCATTAACAAATTTTTGTCAATGTTTACCACATAATCAAAATTTCACTGCAAGCTGTCTTCCTGAGCAACAGTCACTAAATCATTTATAACTGGAGCTACGAAACTCCAAATCAAGTTCCGTTAATTTTCTCTGAACATATACTCAGATATCTTCTATCCATAAAATTTTCAGAATTTTTGGTTTAGCCAATCAATACCAGATTTTTTCTCAAATTTTTCCATGTTTCACTGTTTGACTAATCTGACCACTCTTCTTTAGGAATCAAATTTCTCATTGTACAGAATTCAAAATATGTTCTTGTTTATTTCATTTGAAACTAGACTCATTAAGCTTTAATTACATAATTTATTCACCTTCTAACTCATCTCCCACAATTTATGGTGATTTTCCAAATTCACGTTACTGCTGCTGTCCCAAGCAGATTTATTACCAAATCACTCTTTCACACATAACTTGCATGCATGTTATTTAAACATGTATATCACCAATCAATCATCATATATCTATGAGTTTACTTAAGTATAATCTCCATTTCATCATTTTAAAGCACAACATGTTAGCCGATTTTTCCCCTTAGCATCTAAGGCACATGCATGCTCATTTGTTTGGCTCAACTTCACCTATCTTCCATTTTTCATCAAAAGAACATGAAACAACAACCATTTCCTTCATTTTAATTCATGACCAAATGCTTACAACACAACCAAAAACCAAAATATGCTTCAAGAGTTAAGGTAGAATCAAGAAGAACCCATGAACATCAAAATAGAAGCAAAGTACCAAGAACTTACCTTCAATTTTCCTCCTCCTAGTGACCGAATATTCAAGGGTTTCCTCCCCTATTTGCTCTCTTTCAAATTCGGCTATGAAGAACAAAGAATTAACAAAAACCTTCCTTTACTTCCTTTTGTTATTCTTATCACTCAACATTTTATGAAACATAAATGATATACTAATATTTGTGCCATACTCATGCCATAATTCCAATAAAAAAATGCCCATAATGCTTATCATGCCCATCATGGAACATTTTCCTAACCCATTATCAATTTTTATCAATTTGTACCATAAATTATTAATATCAAGTGCACATATTGTCTACCACCAACATGATGGCTGGCCACTACATGTAAAATGGAAGGTTTGACATGCAAATCCTCCTATTTTGCACTCCTATTTATTTGGCCATTACAATTTAGCCTAGAGCATTTTCAGAAATTTTCACATAGGTCCTATTTCATAATTACACTCACAAATGACAAAATCAAAGTATGAAATTTTGCCAACACTCACAGAATTCCCAAAAATTGGGGCGTTACACCATACACAAAACGAAACGTCTAACTATACCAATGTGATTTCTTTGATAGTGTGATCGGTTTTTGACGTTTCCTTCGATCCCCGAGTGGCTTGATAAAAACTATAAGAAAAAGAAAATAAAGAGAGTAAGCACTAGGCTTAGTAAGCTTACAAGCAAATAAATTACAACATTCATCATAATGAATAAATATACATAATGTCACCTAGCCTCATAAACTTTCTTTACATTCTCATTTTCTACCTTCTTCTTTACTAACTTACCTTCTTTCTTACCTGACCTTTCACTATTCATAAATATAATCTACCTTCCCTTTTTGCTGATAATTCACTGTAATTTAACGTGTACAATGACCCATTGAACCACTCGGAATACTAAGGATACTAGGGTCGTTCCTGTCTATCAATATCCTGCCAATGCCATGTCTTCGACATGGACTTACATGAATTATTCCTGCCTCCAATGCCATATATATATATATATATATATATATATATATCTAATATGGGCTTACATGGCTCATTCCTGTCTCCAAAGCCATATATCTGATATGGACTTACATGGCTCATTTCTGTCCTGTCCTGTCCTGTCCTGTCAACCCCAATTTCCTAACATTCCTAAGGTTCAAACGGGGCTTCCTAATGTTTTTTCTCTGTCACTACGCCTTTAATTCGACTTTAAATATTCTCAAAAAAATAAGTATATAAATGCTGGAAATTGACAATAATAATGTAAAATAAAAGAATATTGCATTTATTTACTGTAAACTTACCTCGATACAAAATGTGACTAAACTTTACAATTTAGTCCTTTACTTTTTCTTTTCCCCTATCTACTCCCGAATTTCATTCTTCTTGATCTATAATAGCAAATTTAACTTATTTAATATTCACATTTATCAAAACAGTCCTTTACTCAAACTTTGCAAAATTACATTTTTGCCCCTAGGCTCGGGAATTAAACTTTATCCCTTATTCTTATGTTTTATAACATGCTGATCATTTTTCCCTTCTATGGCAGCATCAAATTCACACTCTAACATGCACTTATGACTATTAGGTATTTTTACCGATTAAGCCCTTTTACTCGTTTTTACCTAAAACCGAGTAGCACAAGTTGTCTAACATAATCTAAGACCTAATATTTTATCATAAAACATCAAAATAAACACTTTTCACCTATGGGTATTTTTCCAAATATGAACCCTAACTTAAATTATTGCTAGCATAAGCTTTATCGAGCTACTGGGACTCCGAAAACGTAAAGAACATTAAAAACGGGGCTTGGAATCACTTACTATGGAGCTTGAAAGCTTGAAACAAACCCAGCTATGGAGAACCCTTGAAATTTCGTGCTAATGAAGAAGATGATGAATTTTGTGTTATTTTTCCCTTTTTATTTCATTTATTATCCAAATGACCAAAATGCCCTTCCTTATTAAACTTTCAAAAATTCCATCCATGTCCTATTTTGTCCATGAACTTAGAAATTGGTCAAATTTTATTTAAACCCACCTAATTAATATTCTAAAGCAATTTCATACTAAAAACTTCTAGAATGCAAGTTTTGTAAATTATTCGATTTAGTCCCTAATCTCAACTTAAGCACTTTATGCATAGAATTTCATCACGAAATTTTCACACAATCATGCAATCATATAATGAGCCTCAAAATAATAATAAAATAAAATTTTCTACCTCAGATTTGTGGTTTTGCAACCACTATTCCGTTTAGGCCCTATTTCGGGATGTTACATAATGGGCCATTCCGGTCGAGCCAAATTATATTTGTAATTCTGGACTGAACTTGGACTTCGTTTTTTTGGGGGTTTATTATTTTTGTTTTTGGACTTATTTCTGGGCTCGGGCAAAATTGAGTGTCTACAATCCATTTTTTTCTTTCTTCTTTCTCTCATTTTAGGCTTTTTATACAAGTGTGAGTATTTTGGGCTTCATGATTTTGATCAAGATTTTAAGAACTAGACCAGTGGTAGAACAAGTCAAGCCACAATTTCTCAGCTTGACCGGTTTGTCTAGTTCGCTCAAATAAATTATTAAAATATTCATAAAAATAAAAATATATATTTAAAAAAAAAGAGAAACTGATTTAACTTATTCAACTAGGTTTTTTAGCTTGGTTCAATAGGTCTTTGTCAGTTAGTAGGTCAATCGTGTAAAACACCTAACCTAAATCTGTCGCCGGATTAAGGTTACGAGGCATTATCAGACAAAAGCATATTTCTCATAACTCTTAAGCTCAAATAGCATTTCACCACTCATTCATAAATGTCAAGTCATTACATTATACATATGCATGTTAAACCAATTTGACCATGTCATCACGGCTTAATAATCATTTGTACATATAATCTAAAGTAACTTTATATTGTAACTAACTAAACTTTTAACATTGTCATACCATGCGCATAACACCCTAAAATCAAAAGCCATTTTTAAATACAATTACCAAAACGTACCATATTAACCTTATAACCTTTTTGCACATTTTACCAAATCAAATTTAACCATTTTTAAACACAATTGTCCAGTCATACTATACCTAATTCGCAAACTCAATAACATCTATAACCATGTCATATTCAACCACACACATGGACCACATACCAAAGCTGAATTTATTACCACATATATATCACACATTTTTTAATCAAATATTATATAAGCAATTTGACCATTACTGGTCGAACACCCAAAATTCATGACAAAAGCATAGATTTTATTTAACTATCATCAGCCGAATATAATGAATCATCAATTGTCATTTCCAAACCAATACATAAACAAATTTTGCATCAAAATATAGATTAATAATAAACCACACCAAATACCCAAATTCACATAGCTTAGCATAGTCATTACATAGTAAATATAAACACATACCAACATTATAATATAACTGAATCATTAACCACATTACCATCACTCAATCTTTTCAGCTAAATATGCTATCTCATAACTTAACATCAAAATAATATATCAATTATAGTTATTCAAATGACCATCAAACATACCCAAAATATAATCGCCATTTTACCATATTACTAAGCCAAATTATACCATTTTTCATGCCTCCAAAATGGGCTACTGATAAGCCGAATATACATCCTACTTACCATTCCTCATTGCTGAATCATATAACTAACATCAAGACCAAATATAAATACCAACATTAGCATCATGATCAAGCCATTTTCGCTTGGCTATACACATACAAATTTTGAAACCAAATATATCAAAACTAGCATATACATGCCACATAACCAAATCTCAAGCATTTATTTACCAAAACAAATACTAGATAGTATGATGAGGTCTCCCATGACTTCCAACTCGAGCAAGTCTCCGAAAATTTATAAGCACAGAAAAAAATACACAGAGTAAGCTTTGATAGCTTAGTAGGCCAAAAGCAAATAATTCATCACTAGAACATATATCATTCAACCCAAATAGGCCAAATTTAGTTAATTTCATACACATATGCAATCACTTTTCTCATATAATACATATCACTACCTTAAGAAATTTCACTTATCTTATGTATCCATGAACATATAAACTATGCTTTCAAATTTGAGTAATAACCGTTAGCTCAATTATATAAATCAAGTTTGCACATATTCATCACATAACCAACCAAAACATGTCATGCTTCACTAGCTAACTTATATATATATGAACCATACATCATAACACCATCGTCTCAATATCTATTTCATATCCAATTTTCAAATCAAAATAGTATATCTCAAAACCATATTTCTTGTTTCATATATCTCATGTTCGAATCATAAAACCACAAGGTCATATAACGAGCACATATAACACACATTCATTTGCATACATTTCTTACATTCATGATAATATATTTTACATATCGTCATTAAAAACATATTCACCTTCCATTTCTGAACTTCATATACAATTCACACGTACCAGAATCATATATGGCAAAACACAATTACCATTTCACGTTTCTCATATAATTCATTTGATTATAGCTCACTTTCTATTAACCACATCTCATTTTCACATAGATCATAATCATACTCACTTTCATTGCTTAATTCCATATACATTGCAACATACCTGAATCGGATGCACATTCATATACTCATTTATTTCTCGGAACGCCCATTGAATCGTTTAGAATCAATAAGGATACTCGGATAGCTCTGGAAACTCGAACAATGCTAACGTCCCAGACATTGTCTTACATGTAATCATATATCGATGTCATTGCCCAGACAGGGTCTTACATGAAATTAAATATAATGCCAATGTCCCAAACATGGTCTTACACGTAAATCTCAAATCGATGCCAACGTCCCAAACGTGGTTTTACACGAAATCATATATCGTTGCCATTGTCCCAGACAAGGTCTTACACGATATCTCACATCTCGGAAGCTTACATGTTATGACACCAATATTCTGTACAATTCTTAAAGTTTGATTGGGACTTTCAACTGCATAATTAAATTAACTCATACTTAAAATAAGTCATCAAATGCTTAATTCCATTCGGCCGTATACATATAAATACAAATTAATTTGGCACATATAATACAGTTACATTTCAATTTAACAACATTTATTTACTTGTGAACTTACCTCGTACGGACACGAACGTACCGGATGATTATTCGTCAATTTTCTATTTTCCCCGATCCAAATCCGATTTCATATTTTCTTGATCTAATTCAATACAAATGTGGCTTGTTTAATAACATATTCATTCAATTTCATCCAAAATTACATAATTTGGGCATTTTGCATTTTAGCCTCTAACATGTCACATTTTCACAATTTAATCCCTATTTCAAAACAACACAAAATAATCAAAATTTCACTATGCCCATGTTAGGCCGAATTCACCTTGGGTCCCTAGTGGCCCATTAATTCAATTTATTACACATTTTGATCCCTCAATTTGCAAATTTCTAAATTTAGTACTTAATACACATTTTTATCAAAAATCACTCAATTAAACATAATAATCTATCAACAAGGATTTATTTTTCATCATCAAACAACAAATTCATCACATTATCAACCATGGAAAATCTCAATTTCATCATAAATTCTGAAAATTGAAACATGGGCTAGGTAATAGACGAAACAACGATCTCAAAAATGTAAAAATTATCGAAAACCAACTAAAATCCATACCTTAATTTAGCTTGGAGCAAGGCCGAACCTTAAAAACCTTCAAATGTTTTCTTTCTTTCTTCCGTTCGGCCACAAAAAAGATGAATGATAATGGCCATTTTGTTTTACTTTATTTTATTATATATTAATCACTATTTACAAAAATAACCTTTGAAATTTAATTAGAAACCCATATAATTAATGTCCATTACCGTCCATGCGTTAGTTCAATGGTCAAATTCCATTTTAAGGACTTCATATGTAATTAATCAAAGCAAATAGGCACTTTAACTTATAGCATGCTACTTTTACATTTTACGCGATTAAATCCTTTTTCCAAATTAACTATTCAAACGGTAAAATTAATTCACAAAATTTTCTCACATATCAAATAACATGCTGTAAATACCAAAAATAATATTAAAATAATTTTATGGCCTATTTGTGGTTCCAAAACCACTATTCCAACTAGGGTCTAAACCGGGCTATTACAACTCTCCCCCTCTTTGGGGATTTTCGTCCTCGAAAATCTTATCAGAAAGTAAACTAAGGATTTGCTTTCACACAGTACATTTCAAATTCACATATAGCTTCAGATTTCATATCTCTTTAATCTCACAATTAAAATTCTAATCTATTTTCGCTATACGTCATATCCAAACTCTATTTCTGTAATCAACAAAGCCAGAAATATCACATTTCACACTCAACAATCGATATCATATCTCGAACTATTGTGCATCTTGTAAAGCCCATATGAACAGATAAACTACCACTGAGAGTTTCTTGTAGCAATTGTTGTATATTCGTAAAGCTTTTCAGTATACACACTCTATCTTGAAATAACAAATAATCATCAATACCACATCTGAGGTTTTTAATCAGAAATCAATTTATGCTGAACCCCCTTTTAACTTGTAATTCGCTGACACATTTCTGAATTTCACAATTTCACTAAACAAACATTTATTTAGCCTCTAATTCAACTAACAACTGTTCATTACTTGATAAGATTAATCACGTATTCATCGCTCAAAAAGCACATAAAAGTTTCCCATTCAAAACATCTGAAACTATAATCATTTTCCTTAAATAAGAATCATTTACAGACTCAAAAGTTTTTTGACAATTCGAGCTAACTTTGCTGTGCCAAGTTCGGATCTTTCTTTGACATTAAACATTTTAAACTCTTATAGTCATCATATATATCACATAACTCTTTATTCAACTTAGCCAGAACCAGAACTGACATTTCGGTTAATAATGTCTTTGTGCAAAAGAAAGCTGCAACATTCGAACTAACTTTAATTTACCACAACATTTCTCAGATAGAATTGTTCTAATAGATATAATTATGTATTAAATCTTCAAGAATACAAATTATTCTTCCAAACTATCCCTCAAATCACACATGTACATTCAAAGTTTATTTCTAGTTCAGTGGATAGATTCAAACACATATAACTCAATCATCTTTTCAATCAAATAATTCAAGTCAAACTAAATCACTGAATCAGTCCTTTCAGAGAAATCTTTTCTTCTCGTTAGAAGGATAACCCCAGACATATCACTATACAGATTTGATATTAATCTTCTATCACTTTCATTTTTATTGATGTCGAACCTTTCACGAGAACTAGAAAAGAGTTTATAACAAAACTGTCTCATATATTAATTATCAAAGCTCTGAATCATATAAAAGTCACCTTTATTAGATAAAAATTATTGGGCCTTAGTAAGAACGATGTCTCAACACTATAGCAACTATTATCCTAGCTGTTAATGAAGCATTTGATCAGAGAAGAGAATCAAATATGGTTTAAATAGCAATCAATGCAGAAACACAACTTCTATAACTTTGATGACGGTACTACTGTACTCTCACATTTTGAACCAAAAATTATAATCATAATAGACATAGTCATCTCTGTCAAATAGACATCTCTTGTAGATAATCACATGGAATCATAAGAAAATCGAAATAGGGAAATTTCAATGTCTAAAGCTACACATAATATCAAAAATTTACAACCTATATAGAATGATATCAATTCCGATGATATCCCAGATAAGATCCAGAAAGAACAATTTCACTCATAAATATTGAAATCCATAGTAATAGAAACAATATAATCTTGACGTATATTATCAGAACAATAGCCAGTAGAAATAGAGTATTAGCATCATATAGATTTTATTGTCGATTTTCATATTCACACAAAGGAATAAATACCAGAGAAATACATAGCAATGTTGAACATAACCCAAACAGACCAAAAATACTTTCATTTATTAATATGTTTAAGTAATGTTCTCATACGATAAGAATTCCTTCTGAAACTAAACTATCACATATACTTCTAAGGATAAATGTACACACAGAAATCCCAAAAGGAATCATAGTAACTGCTTGACTATAATCATTGCACTCAACCATCAATACAATTCGATCATTATTCAACTGTCTAATTTTGTCATCAAAAATTTTCACATTATCCCTTCACTAAGAGAAGGTAAGTCAGAAAAGCTTCTAGCTAATATTTTCCTTAGATAACATGTAACAGTCTGATTTAGACCCTAGTGGAACGGTGGTTTTGGGACCACGAATCCGAGGTAAAAAATATTTTAACATTATTTTTCTGTGTTTATTATGTGTGAATTGATATCTGTAAAATTTTCGTGTTTTAATTTTGATGTTTGAGTGCTCGATTATTAAAAAGGATTTTAATTGCATCAAAAGGAAATTAAGCATGCTACTTTGTAAATGCCTAATTTTTATGTTTTTTTTAAAGTGGAGGTTTTATGTTGCAATTTAGCCAAATGAAATAAGGGTGGACGATTATAACCATGCATGACAATGGTTGTATATTTTATTTGTAAGGTTAAATTGATAAAGTAATTGTTTAGTTAATATATTATAAAACATATAATAAAGAAACCATATTATTGTTCATTTTTAAGAACCGAAAATACCAAAAAGAAAAAGAAAAGAAAAGAGTTAGGCATTTGGCTACTTCTCAAACTAAATCAAGGTATGTTTTTACTTCAGTTTTTGATAATTTTTACGTATTTGAGATCGTTGCTTCGAGTACTACCCGACCCATGGTTGAATTTTTTATTTTGGTAAATATTTTGAGTTATGCCATTAATGAATATTTGTGTTTTATGATGTTTGATGATAAATTATGAAAGATATGTTTTGGATTAATATGTTTTGTATTGGAGTTTTTGATGATTTTGAATTATTAGGACTAAATTGTAAAAATAATAAATTAAAGGACTAAAATGAAAAATAAATGAAATATATGGATTAGTATAAGCATAAGGAAGATTCAACCTAACTATGATGTGGTGAGATTTTGTGTATTTTGTATTTTGTGCAATTAGGATTAATTTGTAAAAGTATGAAATATAAGGGGTAAAATGGTAATTTGTCCATTTATGTGTTGTTGGGTTAAATTGAATGAAATTGTGTTTAAATGAGGTTATTTTGGAATTATATAGATCAAGAACAAAAGAAATCAAACTTGGATTTGGGAAAAGCAAAAATAATTGAATAGCCGATTTTTAACGTCCGTCGATATCCGAGGTAAGTCTTTAAGCAATTAAACATTGTTTATTTCGAACATAGAATGTTTTACTATGATGATTCGAATTTTGTAGTCTATTAGTATAATAGCCTAATGTCATTTATCATTGAATAAATGTGGTTGAGTTTTATTTGATTGAGTTAAAACCTCTAAAAGTTTGTATGAATTACATGGAAAAATTGGACGATTCAATATATGAACTGTTATGGAATGATTTTATAATTGTGATATTTGGGCTTTGAGCCTAGCAAGCCTTGTGCTGGTGACTTTGATCAGGCTTTGTGCCTAGCAGGCTTAGTGCCGGTGAATAAATAAGAATCAGACCTTGAGTCTAGCAGGCCCTGTGCTGATGTGTGATTCAGGCTTATGCCTAGCAGGTTTTATACCGGTGATTTATTTTCAAGACTATGATTATAAGAGTTCAAGTTGTTGTGGAAATTTAGCAAGTGAAATTGAGCTAAATGACATTGTATATATTCGGCCACATAGGTATGTACATATGTGATGATATGTTGAACTTGTAAATTTGGCTACATGTGATGTTTTATTTAACTTGTATTTTCTGTCATATATGATGAATTATTGAACTTGTATATTTGGCCAAATGTGATGATATAACGAACCTTGTGTATTCTACCAAACATGTAAGTATAAGATGTTATATTTGATCTTGTATATTCGGTTATATAGGTAAGTATTTATGTGGTATTATAATTGACCTTGAACATTTGGCCAAGGTAAATTATTTGTGTTCAAATATAATATCAAGGATACAATTTAGCTTGTTTGAAATGTTTTGATTACTCATTTGAGTTGTTTAAATTGCTTAAGGCTTACTAAGCTAGGTTAGCTTACTCTTTTTTTTTTTTTTGGGTTACTCTATTTTATAGATTTTGGTTGTAAGTCACGAGCTCGGGGATCACTATCGAAGTCATCCACACTATCGTCAACTTTCGGTACTTTTAAAAGTCTATTTTCGAACTTATGGCATGTATAGGCTAATATGTATTTTGTTCAACTTTAGAGATGTATAAATTTAGCCATGCGAATATGGCTTAACTTCAAAGTTGAATGTGGTGTTTGATTATATGATATGTATGGCCTATAATTAGCTCATTTTGGTAAGCTTGATACATCATATGATATATGTTTTTGGATTGTTATAATTCGGCTCAAGTGATGTAATTATGGTTGATGGATGTGTTTTGGGTGTGGCTTATTATTGACCTATATTTTGATGTATAATTTAAATGTTCTATGAAAGTTAAATTGGATAACCGATTATAAAATAAATTGATTAGTTGTGTATATGCATTTTAAGTAGGATAATTAGTCAATTTTTATATTGATGAATTGGGTATAATTTTTATAGGTTAACTTGCTAGCTGAATAGAGAATAGAATAAATGGCAATGTGTGCACATGTTTTATGCTTGAATGGTTGGATATTTAGGTTCGAATTATTAATGGCTTATTAGATGGTTTTAAAAGGGTGGTGTTTAAAATAAATTTTTAGTATGTGAAATAAGCATGATATGTTTTATTTTTTTAGTGTTTGATAATGGTCCAAATGTGATGTGGTGAAATGTGCGTAATGTTTAATGTATAATGAAATATATTTGCTCATTTTGTGAAGTTGTTAATGTCACATATGCTAATGGACAAAAAGCCTTGTGATATGATTTATTTGGTTTAATATGCGCATGTAAAGAATTGTGAAGTGAAATTTTTATTTTTTTAAAGTATTCGAATATCATTAAAGTGGTGACCATATGATTCATGCTATGTATTTATAAGGCATATGTTGGAAGGTTTTGAGGCATGTTTGTTAGTTTGAAAATATGATTATATGCATGGTATGGGTTCGGTTAAATTTTGAGGTATGAATCGTATATGCAATATGATTAATAATGTATGCTTAATATTTAATTAGCCATGTGCTTTATATATATGAATATGACTTGAGTGAATATGTGAATGTTCGAAATTATGCTTTTGTTTAGTAATGCCTCGTGACCCTAATCCAACGACGGATACAGGTTAGGGGTGTTACATAACATACCTGAATAGGTCATTTAATCAGAGTTAATTTCTTCTGTAATAGTGACTTTGCATAATTTGAATAGTCCTTAGTACTTTTCAATATCTCCTTTAGTACTATCTTCATTTGTTGGTTCATTCACTTTTCTGACTACATTATTAATCTTCTGAACACGGACTTCTGTAATTCCACACTTGTAAGCTTATTCAACCAAAATCTTACTTACTGATTTCATAGTAACATTTCACTTATAAAGGGGGGTGAGGTTAGTAAAGCGTCAGATTCAACTCACACATAAATGCACATAACACATACTATCACAATTAGCTAGTTCATTACTGATTTCATATTCTCAAATCATTTAATAAACATTTGCTATTAATCACTTTTGTTCTTAACACGTAGTTCTGATGCCAACTTAAATCACTAATTCACAATCGAAATTCTCATATAGCATCATAACTTAAATGTCATATCTCATATGCTCATATAATTATAACATTTATCGATAACAAAAATGTCATACTCTTTGATCCATACCTTTATGAGTTTAAACTCATAACCAGCACATTTCCATTCAAACATTTGAGTACACATTTTGTGCTATCAGAATTAACTTAGTTAGAAAACATATTTGTCGCATCAAAACAATTTTTGTAACACCCCTCGCCCGAATCCCTCACCGGAACAGGGTTCGAGGTGTTACCCGACTTAAACTCAGTCAATCACACAAAAACCGTGCCGAAAAATTTCAATCAATTTAAAACTTTTCTTTTCACATGCAATTTGTCCCATATATAGGCTTATGAGGCCCAAAACATCACTAGCCAACATAGGCCAATTCACATGGCCAAAACACTTTATCAATACAAGCCAACACCTTTGGCTAAATTATAATATCACATACTCAACATTAAAACCCTATACATGCCATAGACTCAAAATACTAGAATTTACTTACACCAATAGCGTGAGCTCGACAGTGTGATAATATCTCCGGTGAACTCCAACCCGAGTAGGTAACTGGAGTCAACAATCTATAAAATAGAGGAATGTAACAACGGAGTAAGCTTTCATAAGCTTAGTAAGTTTTAAGCAATGCAAACAAATAAATGCAATTATACTTCGATTATTAAATTTCTCAAGCAGCCATATTCTAGGTATGTTGCCATCTGGCCGAATATACACATGCACATAATGCACATTCAGCATTCTTATAACACTTAATCTGAATTCATATAACATAAATAAATCAAATACCTTCACATACTTTCACACCTTGACCAAATGTATCATGATCATAGATATAGTTATAACATTTGTTCACATATGTATCACATTACACACTTATGATTCACTTCAAATCAAACTCACATAGGAGTACATAATGCGTACCTGGCCCACTTAACGTATTGAATATATTCATTTGTCAATCTAACACGAGGTACCTTAGTCTTAGACTTTTCTCAAATCACCGGCATTTTGCCTGCTAGGCTCGAGGCCCGATATCATTTCACTGGCATTATAGCCTGTTAGGCTCGAAAGCCCGAATAGTATCTCACCGGCATTATAGCCTGCTAGGCTCAAAGGCCTGAATAATATCTCACCAGCGTCATAGCCTGCTAGGCTCAAAGGCCCGAATAATATTTCACCGGCATTATAGCCTGCTAGGCTCAAAGGCCTGAATACCTGAATAACATTTCACCGGCATTATAGCCTGCTAGGCTCAAAGGCCCGAATAACATTTCACCAGTTCTTTCCCACTTTCATAACTTATACTTCAATCATGTTAACTGAAACACATATCTATGAACAAATATTTTCATCCTTTCAACCATATAGGGTTTAATTTCCACATTGGAACACATATCTTACTACATCAGTTAATAGTATCAAATTCGACTAGATATGCTAGTCACATACGGCTCATAACTTTAATTTAATATTCATTCATCACAAAGAACATATGTATATTTTCACTAAAGCATCATCTCAATACAATACATCTTGCTCACTGATTCGCACACAACCTTTCAAATTAGCAATTATAAGATGGTTCCGCACATAGCCCATCCTTATCGATAATTTACGATGGTTTTACCCTTACTCACATATATGACATAGGCATTTTTACCTATGCTTCTCAATTCACATTCATGATTCAATTCCAATCGATTTAACATGCATAAGTACATATCGCATACCTGACCAACTTAATGTATTGGACGAAATCAATTGTCTATTTAACACAAGGTCTCATAGTTGAACATAAACATGAAACCATTTCTTATATGTTCGATTCACATCAATCATCAAATTCATTTAATTCACATGTACTTAATTAGGTTGTTCGTACCTGAATAATTTATTTTACGGAACAAATCCACATATCGTATTAGCCTATAGTCTTATAGCACCACACTTTTAATAGTTTACCTCATCGAAGTTCACATTTAATCACTTTAGTACCAAGCCACATTCGGCTACCACAAAGGACTAATAATAATAATTTTATACACATCATGGTTTCCTTTAGATATTTAATAATCACAGATCGTGATATCTCTACCAGCACATATACGGCATAGTTTATTCATTTAACACTCATTTAGTGCATCAAATTTCCAAATCCAATTCAGCTTAAGCATAATAGCCATAATTGCCTTATAGCCTTAAATCATTACATATTCGGCACATTAACTAAATAAAATTTACATTCTCTTTGCCATATTAATTTAACTCTTAGGCATATAAAAAAGAATCAAGCTTAAACACTTAAGAACTTACCTCGAATGTTGCCGAACGATTACAACGGCTATTCGATTATTTTCTCTTTTCCCTTATCCGAATTTGCCCCTCTATGCTCTTGAACTTAAATTCAAAGATTTTAAACTAGTCATTATTCGACTATTCAAGCATCACTTTCAAAAATATAATATATATATTCGACTTTCACACTTACTGATTAAGCTTATAAGAAATCAATAAGCAACTCATTAACAATTTTTTGTCAATGTTTACCACATAATCATAATTTCACTGCAAGCTGTCTTCCTGAGCAACAGTCACTAAATCATTTATAACTGCAGCTAAGAAACTCCAAATCAAGTTCCATTAATTTTCCTTGAAAATAGACTCATATATATTTTATCCATAAAATTTTTAGAATTTTTGGTTTGGCCAATCAATACCAGATTTTTCTTAAAGTTTCCTTTGTTTCACTGTTTGACTAATCTGTCCACTCTTCACTACGAATCAAATTTCTCATTGTACAGAATTAAAAATATGTTCTCGTTTATTTCATTTGAAACTAGACTCATTAAGGAGTCTAAGAATATAAACTTCATCTTATAAAAATTTTTGTACAATTTATAATGATTTTATAAAAATAGAATAGGGGATCTAGAAGTCATTTTGACCCTGTCCCACATCACTTAAAATATCTCATTATCAGAAATTATTTTGCTTACACGGTTTCTTTTATAAGAAACTAGACTCATTAAGCTTTAATTAAATAATTCATTCAGCTTCTAACACATCTCCCACAATTTATGGTGATTTTCCAAAATCATGTTACTGCTGCTGTTCCAAGCAGATTTATTACCAATTCACTCTTTCACACATAACTTGCATACATGTTATTTAAACATGCATATCACAAATCAATCATCACATACCTATAACTTCACTTAAGCATAATCTCCATTTCATCATTTTAAAGCACAAACATTACTTAATATTGTCCAAGTTCACATTCGGCCATAATACACACAACATGTTAGCCGATTTTCCCCCTTAGCATCTAAGGCACATGCATGCTCATTTGCTTGGCTCAACTTCACCTATCTTCCATTTTTCATCAAAAGAATATGAAACAACAACTATTTACCTCATTTCAATTCATGACCGAATGCTCACAACACAACCAAAAATCAAAATATGCTTCATGAGTTAAGGTAGAATCAAGAAGAACTCATGAACATCAAGATAGAAGCAAACTACCATGAACTTACCTTGCATCTTCTTCCCCCAAGTGACCGAATTTTTCAAGAGCTTCCTCCTCTCTTGCTCTCCTATTTTCAGCTACGATGAACAAAGATGGACAAAAATTTTTTCCTTTCCATCCTATTGTTATTCTTATTATTTAACCTTTTATGACACATATCTGACATATATTAATTGTGCCATACTTATGCCATAACTTCAATAAAAAAATTGCACATGTTGTCTACCATTAACAAGATGGCCGGCCACTACACATAAAAGTGGGAGGTTTGACATGCAAATCCTCCTATTTTGCTCTACAAATTATTTGGCCACTACAAATTAGCCTATAGCATTTTCAGAAATTTTCACATAAGTCCTATTTCATAATTTCATTCACAAATGGCAAAATCAAAGCATGAAATTTTCACACATGCACTTTCACATGAAATAAATACAGAATATAACATTTAGTTATTTTCGAGACTCAGTTTTGTGGTCCCGAAACCACTTTCAGGGCCATATTAGGGCTGTCACAATTTTCATCTGAGTCGGGAGATATCACACTATCACAGGTTAAATATGGCATATATAGCTAGACTCACATACGCTATGGTAGTCCTAGAATCGACTAAACCATAACTCTGATACCAACCAAATGTAACACCCCTAATTCGAATCCGTCACTGAATTAGGGTTACGAGGCATTATCAAACAAAAACACATTTCTCATAATTCTCAAGCTCAAATAGCATTTCACCACTCATTCATAAATGTCAAGTCATTTCATTATACATATGCATGTTAATCCAAATTGACCATATCATCATGGCCTAAGTAACTTTATATCGTAACTAACTAAACTTTTAACATTGTCATACCATGTGCATAACACCCTAAAATCAAAAGCCATTTCTAAATACAATTACCAAAATGTAGCATATTAACCTTATAACCTTTTTGCACATTTTACCAAATCAAATTTAACCATTTTTTAACACAATTGTCTAGTCATACCATACCTAATTTGCAAACTCAATAACATATTTATCCATGTCATATTCAACCACACACATGGACCACATACGAAAGCCAAATTTATTACCACATATATATCACACATTTTTTTAATCAAATATTATATAAGCAATTTGACCATTACTTGTCGAATCACCAAAAATTCGTGACACAAGCATAGATTTTATTTAACTATCACCAGCCGAATATAACAGATCATCAATTTTCATTTCTAAACCAATACATAAACAAATTTTGCATCAAAATATAGATTAATAATAAACCACACCAAATACCCAAATTCACATAGCTTAGCATAGTCATTACATAGTAAATATAAACACATACCAACATTATCATATAGCCGAATCATTAACCACATTACCATCACTCAATCTTTTCAGCTAAATATGCTATCTCATAACTTAACATCAAAATAATATATCAATTATAGTTATTCAAATGACCATCAAACATACTCAAAATATAATTGCCATTTTACCATATTACTAAGCCAAATTATACCAATTTCCATGCCTCCAAAATGAGCTACTGATAAGCCGAATATACATCCTACTTACCATTCTTCATTGTTGAATCATATAACCAACATCAAGACTAAATATAAATACCAACATTAGCATCATGATCAAGTCATTTTCGCATGGCTATACACATACAAATTTCAAAACCAAATATATCAAAACTAGCCTATACTTGCAGCATAACCAAATCTCGAGCATTTATTTACCAAAACAAATACTGGATAGTATGATGAGGTCTCCCATGGCTTCCAACCCGAGCAAGTCTCCGAAAATCTATAAGCATAGAAAAAAATAAACAAAGTAAGCTTTGATAGCTTAGTAAGCCATAAGCACATAATTCATCACTAGAACATATATAATTCAACCCAAATAGGCCAAATTTAGTTAATTTCATACACATGCAATCATTTTTCTCATATAATACATATCACTACCTTAAGAAATTTCACTTATCTTACTTATCCATGAACATATAAATCATTCTTTCAAATTTGAGTAATAACTGTTAGCTCAATTATATAAAACAAGTTTGCACATATTCATTACATAACCAACCAAAACATGTCATGCTTCACTAGCCAATTTACATATATACAAACCATACATCATGACACCATCGTCTCAATATCTATTTCATATCCAATTTTCAAATCAAAATAGTATATCTCAAAACCATGTTTCTTGTTTCATATTTCTCATGTTTGAATCATAGAACCACAAGGTCATATAACGAGCACATATAACACACATTCATTTGTATACATTTCTTTCATTCATGATAATATATTTCACATATCATTGATAGAAACATATTCATCTTCCATTTCTAAATTTCATATACAATTCACACGTACCAGAATCATATATGGCAAAACACAATTACCATTTCACATTTCTCATATAATTCATTTGATTATAGTTCACTTGCTATTAACCACATCTCATTTTCACATAGATCATAATCATACTCACTTTCATTGCTCAATTTCATATACATTGCAGCATACCTAAATCAAATGCACATTCATATACTCATTTATTTCTCGAAATGCCCGTTGAACCGTTCGGAATCAATAAGGATACTCGGATAGCTCTAGGTACTCGTACAATGCCAACGTCCCAGATATGGTCTTACATGTAATCAAATATCGATGCCACTATCCCAAACAGGGTCTTACACAAAATTAAATTCGATGCCAATGTCCCAGACATGGTCTTACACGTAAATCTCAAATCGATGCCAACGTCCCAGACGTGGTCTTACACGAAATCATATATCGATGCCACTATCCCAAATAGGGTCTTACATGATATCTCACATCTCAGAAGCTCACATGTTATGACACCAGTATTCTGTACAATTCTTAAAGTTTGATTGGGACTTTCAATTGTATAATTAAATCAACTCATGCTTAAAATAAGTCATCAAATGCTTAATTCCATTCGGCCGTATACATATAAATATAAATTAATTTGGCACATATAATACAGTTACATTTCAATTTAACTACATTTATTTACTTATGAACTTACCTCGTACGGACATGAACGTACCTGGCGATTATTCGACAATTTTCTATTTTTCCCCGATCCAAATTCGATTTCTTCTTTTCTTGATCTAATTCAGTACAAATGTGGCTTGTTTAATAACATATTCATTCAATTTCATCCAAAATTACATAATTTGGGCGTTTTGCATTTTAGCCTCTAACATTTCATATTTTCGCAATTTAATCCCTATTTCAAAACAACACAAAATACTCAAAATTTCTCTATGCCCATGTTACGCTGAATTCACCTTGGGTCCCTAGTAGCCCATTAATTCAATTTATTACACATTTTTTACCCCTCAATTTGCAAATTTCTAAATTTAGTACTTAATACACATTTTTATCAAAAATCACTTAATTAAACATAATAATCTATCAATAAGGATTATTTTTCCTCATCAACCAACAAATTCATCACATTATCAACAATGGAAAATCTCAATTTCATCATAAATTCTGAAAATTGAAACATGGGCTAGGTAATAGACGAAACAATGATCTCAAAAATGTAAAAATTATCGAAAACCGACTAAAATCCATACCTTAATTTAGCTTGGAGCAAGGCCGAACCTTAAAAACCTTTAAATGTTTTCTTTCTTTCTTTCATTCGGCTACAAAAAGATGAATGATAATGACCATTTTGTTTTACTTTATTTTATTATATATTAATACACCATTTACAAAAATAACCTTTGAAATTTAATTGGAAAGCCATATAATTAATGTCCATTACCGTCCATGCTTTAGTTCAATGGTCAAATTCCATTTTAAGGACTCCTTATTTAATTAATCAAAGCAAATAGGCACTTTAACTTATAGCATGCTACTTTTACTTTTTACGCGATTAAATCCTTTTTCCAAATTAACTGTTCAAACTGTAAAATTAATTCATGAAATTTTCTCACATATCAAATATTATGCTGTAAATACCAAAAATAATATTAAAATAATTTTACGGCCTCGGATTTGTGGTTCTGAAACTATTGTTCCGATTAGGGTCTAAATCAGATTGTTACAAATAGGTTCAACCACTATCTTTAGGTTGATACCTCAGTCAATTCCTAGTCGGATCAGTCGGTCCAGTTTTGAAAACACTAAGTTTGATCAATGAAAGAACTTTTCCAATCTCATCAAGTCAAGCAAGCAAGCAATGAAGTTCAAAACAGAATTAATCGTCAATGTCTCGACATTAAGAGGATGAATTTCAAGCATTGTTGGCATTGCCAAATATTATCAAGGAAGAAAAAAAGAAAAAATGAGAGAAATAATGTAAAATAAAATAATTAAAAGTTATTTTTTAAAAAAAAGTTCATATGACGTGGCAGATTATTATTAGCTAGATTTTAATTGATATAACATTTTTGTGTAAAAGGAGTAACAAAGTAATTGTTCAGGTACCACTTGCGACAAAAGAAAAAACTTTAGATACCAACTTGAGAAAATTGTATAGTTTAGATACTAATGAGCTTTTTGAAATATATTTAAGGGTTTTACTAATAGAGATACTAATTTAAAATAAAAAAGAGTAATTTAAGTATATTTGTAACAAAAAGAAAATATTGGATACAAAGATGAGAAAGGTAAATACATTAACCAAATCTCAATTGTATGATTTGCACTTTATTTTCCGGGATGGTTGGGAATATGATTCTAGGAAAAATCACTAGTTGAACTTATTAAAGGTTTCTAAATTTCTTTTCAGAAGAAAATACTACATCTTAATAATGAATCACAGTGACATTATACTCAACAATAGCATCCCCGGCGGTTACATTAAGGAAGTAAGTCTTAAGTTTTGCAACCCCTTTAGCCATCCTGAATTTTCCTCTTCCTCCAACCACAGCAAGCTCACGTTCAGTCTCCGATATTGGATTCCTTGAAAACACACTGATGGAGCTTCCATTGAACTCGCCCTTTGTGAAGCCAAAATCAAAGAAAGCCATCAGGGTGGGCATAACTTTACTGGATGACACCCAGAACCCTAGTACATTACCAATAACCTCCGAAGTCGGCTTCGGACCTTCAGTGAGGGGATCATCGACGGCATAGACGCTGCTGAATGGTGCCGCTGACTTTTGATTTCCGGTGATGTTGCCATGGGCTACTAGGATGGCTGAAGGATTTTTCCCAGAGAGGGTGTCGTGGAAAAAGAAGTGGAGATTGGTTACTTTCTCCGCCTTGGAAACAAATGGCAACGTCTTGGAATAGTATTGGGTATAAATTGGAGAGATGGCGCTGGTGATGACCAAAATCCAAGAGATGATGGATGATCCTTTCATTTTCCAAGTTTGCAGTGATAATGCAGTTTCAGAAGTTTGGTCGAATGCAACATATATGCAAGAACATATGGGATTTCGTAACTTGCATCGTTTATATCCAGTATTATTAAACGTTACTTTTACAATATCTGGTATTGTAATAATAATAGCTAAAATAGGAGATTATATCTCAGATTTCCTTCTAAGGGGGTTTTATAAAAATAACACCACTATTTTTACCCTGCCCAAAAAAATAATTAATTGCAAAAATGATTCAAGTTAAAAAATAATCACCCAAATAACCTAAAATAAACAGTAAATTTAGGTTGGGGAACTTAATAGATGGAACCACTTAAATTTATGACCAAAGTATTGCCTAATGATTGTGTCAAGTGTTAAAAAAAAAAGTTTTGAGTGATGGACACTAGATGGTTGGCACTCATGTATTTTTCTCAAATCTTAGCATATTGGAATGCATTTATACTGGCATTTAAAACAAACAATTGGATGTTGGACAATAAATGGTCGGCACTACTTTTTCCTATAAAAACATAAAATTTTATTGGGTGTTGGCACATTGATGGTTGGCACCCACTTTATCAAACTAAAAAAAAGTTTTGTTGGGGTTAGGGGAAGTAAATGGCAAGCACCCACTTTTTCAAGAATCAAAAAAAAAAAAAAATTGGGTTCTAAGATACTGATGATTGACAATCTTGTACCAGATTAAAAAAAATTGGATGTTGGGATACTAATGACTGACACTCTTGTACCAAATTTAAAAAAATTAGTGCTGGGGTACTGATGGTCGATACCCCTTAACCTATATATATGAAAGCTCTTTGAGTTGTGGTATTATAATTAGTTGGGAAAAAATTGTTGAGATTATCATTATTCTTAATTTAAACAATCAAATTAAAAAATTATGTAAAACAAGAAATTTAAAATAAAAATAGAATTTAATTAGATGATAAATTATATTTAAAGCAATAAATTAAAATTAAAATAATTAATTATAGATAATTTATATTTAAAGTAATAAATTTATATTAAAATTGAATTTAATTAAAGGATAATTTATATTATAATGGGACGGGCCATTAAATTTTATTATAAATTATATTATAATTAAAGGATAAATTTAATTAGAGGCTAAATTAGATTTTAGGTAAAGGAAAGGGTGATGGGGCGAGGCCACTAAATGTCGGGTTCAGGCCGGCTTCATCAGCCTATGTCAAGCAGCTTAGGCTGTGTTAGCCCGTGTCAGATCCAAAAACTCAACCAGCAAATAATACAGACTAAAATAATTTTACAAATTCAAAAAAAATACAAACATTTTATAAAATTGATATATAAAAATATAAAATTCAACCAACAAATAAGACGGATTAAAATTGATTGACGAATACAAAAATAATACGAACATTTTAAATAGTAGTTTATCCACAGTTAGTCGTTTTCTACTTGAATTAGGTCTACGTTGCATTTAGTAATTTCGACCATGCTCGCATGCCATATTCTTTAACCATAACCGGTTACACAGTTCGTCATTTATGACGCAAGAAATCATCCAATCTTTGATGGTATAATGTAACACCCCTTACCCGTACCCGAGGCCAGGATAAGGTACGAGGCGTTACCGGACAAACATACAAACATTAAACTAAAATACGGATCATAAAATTTCGTTCATATTTCAAAACGTTCATTCACTTACACATAGCCCCTTATTTGAGTCTACGAAGCCCAAAACATACTTTAGAAAGGGTTCGGGACTAAACCGAGAACTTACGAAAATCTTGGAAATTTCATGCTTTAAGGCTCCACACGCAGTGTCCCAAAGTCGTGTTCCATACACATTTGAGACACATGGTCGTGTCTCTACCGTGTGGAATATACCTAGGCTATTTTCCAAGCTTTGGTCAACCTTAATCTCTTACACACTTATACAAAATCAAAAGCATTTAACATGGTATTCATTTAATGATTAAATATTCTCAATTAAACCACAAACATAGCATTTGTATGTCATCATACATGTGTCTCTCATACTCATTTTACCTTGTTTATTATAGTACCACTTATACATTTATACCAAGATTATCATCTTACCAAATATCTTCACTTAATCATCAAGCATTCATATTTAAAACTAGATCATATCTTTATAAAATACCACAATTCAGATCATAAAATAACATGTTTGCTGAAACATTCCAATTCAACTCCATACCCAACAAGCATTTCATTGAGACTAGTCATATATATATATATATACATGTCATGATACATATCATTCTCTTTCTGTTTTCTTATAAACACATATCATTTATTTCATTATATCAATATTTCATATACCATAGTTTCCATGTATTCCACATATATTTATTTTTCTCCTCCTCCTCTCCATTCCACATCCTTAATGTATATAGCATTCTTGTAAGTACGATTTCACAATTTACTAATAAATGCTCACATCAAACTGTCCACACGAGTCATAGTCACTTACTTATTTATAATTCGAGCTACAGTGCTCCAAATTAAGATCCGTAAATTTCTCCTGAAACTAGACTCACATATCTTTCCACCATAAATTTTCATAATTTTTGGTTTAGCCAATTACTACAGTTTATTCATTAAAAGTTCCCCTATTTCACTTTCTGACAGTTCTGACCCCTCTTCACTAAAAATTAATTATCTCAAAGTACAGAACTCGGATAGTGTTCTTGTTGATTTATCTTGAAAATAGACTCATTAGGGATTTTAAAAATATAAGTTTAAGCCTTTAATTATTTTTATCCAAATTTTTGTGATTTTTCGAAGTCAGGACAGGGGATCACATAATTATTCTGAACTAGTCTCACAAAAACATAAATATCTCAAAATATAGAATCCTTTTTCTTGCTCTGTTTCTTTTATATGAAAATAGACTCATTAAGCTTTAATTTTATATCTCATTCAGTCTCTGATTTAATTTCTAATATTTTTGGTGATTTTTCAAAATCACGTCACTGCTACTGTCCAAAATAGTTTTATTGCTAATTCACTCTTTCGCACTTTCTTTGTATTAACCTCATTTTAACATACATATCACAAATCATTTTCACCACATTTCATACATCACAAGTATAGGCCCATGATCACAAGTCACCATAAAATCATCCTCATGTATAACTTGTTTATAACCTTACCACATCCTGGTCACTTAATGAACACATCATTCACATAACCAAGTTCCTGCACTTATTCATCACAAAACTAACAAAGCAATACATAGAGAGTCTCCCGTTGAACACTTCAGATCAATCCTCGATACTTGGTGGTTTCAGCACATAGCTCCACCCATCATATAGTTCGGATCTCTTGTATACATGGTGAACACTCAATACCAACCATGTGACCTAGCCAATTTATCTCGTAGCTCTCTTGTCTACATGGTGTCCTTCACCTGGAACCACGCATGCAACCTAGCTACATATATCTACATGATGTACACATAGTATCACCCATACGACCTAGCTACATCATAATGTCTTGTAGCTCTCTTGTACATATGATGTGCACTCAGCACCATACATGTGACCTACCTACATACTATCTGTATCATCCAATCTTTCTGAAGGTTCAACTGAGATTTCTCTCTCTTTTCCAACAATTTCACCAATCAAGTAATTATCCACAAACATATTTCCAATATTATTATAAAATATCATAATACAAGTAATATTGATGTATTACTTACATATAAACTTAAATCTCATTTAATATCAAGGCAATAACATTAAATTACACATTGCCTTATTAAAAATCATATGAACTTACAATTTCCCATAATATCCATAACCATAGAAATCACATTTATGTATGATAATTCAATACAGTTCATGTACCATAGAAATATTTTTAAATCAATTCATAAACTTGGCACCATAATCATTTAATTTAACATAATTCTATTAATTTACTAAATTTAACTTTCAAATATAAATTACTGACATTATTGTTGTATTATTATCATACCAACTTACATACTTTCAACACCTCGGAAATCATAATAAATATATCAATTTTACATTGAAACATGCATAAATTAATGCTTATTATACATATGAACTTACCTCGATACTAAAATGGCCATTTTACCAACTTTCCCAATTTTCGATTTTTCTCTCATTCTAGGTTCAAATCTCATTTTCCGGATCTAAAAAATCATATTTTAGTTATTTAATTAATGTAATATTCAAAACAGTCCTTAACTCAAACTTTGGAAAAATTACAATTTTGCCCCTAAACTTTTGCATATTTACACTTTTACCCCTAGGCTCGGGAATTAAACTTCATCCCTTATTCTTATGTTTTATGACATGCTGATCACTTTTCCCTTCTATGGCAACATCAAATTCTCACTCTAACATATACTTATGACTATTAGGTATTTTTACTGATTAAGTCATTTTACTCGTTTTCACTCAAAACCGAGTAGCACAAGTTGTCTAACATAATTTAAAACCTCATATTCTATCATAAAATAGCAAAATAAACACATTTCACCTATGGGTATTTTTCCAAATATGAACCCTAGCTTAAATTATTGCTAGAATAAGCTTAATCAAATTACCGGGATTCCAAAAACGTAAAGAACTTGAAAAACGAGGTTAGAACGGACTTACTATTGATCTTGGAAAGCTTGAAAACCCTATACATGGCTTCTCCCATGCTAATTTAGGCCTCCATGAAAAAGATGAGTCAATTTTGGCTTTATTTTCCCTTTTTATTTCTTTTAATTACCAAATGACCAAAATGCCCTTCCTTACTAAACTTTCAAAAATTCCATCCATGTCCAATTTTTGTCTATCACTTAGAAATTGGTCAAATTCCTATTTAAGACCTCCTAATTAATATTTCAAAGAAATTTCATACTAGAAACTTCTAGAATGCAAGTTTTACAACTTATTCAATTTAGTCCCTAACTTCAAATTGAGCACTTTATGCATAGAATTTCTTCACGAAATTTTCACACAATCATGCAATCATATCATAGACCTCAAAATAATCATAAAATAATTATTTCTTTCTCGAATTTTGTGGTCCCAAAACCTCTGTTCCAACTAGACCCAATTTTGGGCTATTACATATAACCTTTATGGTTCATGTGGCAGAATATAATTCAACCCCAATTTGATGATACACTCCCAGATACGATATCCCCGTTTGATGGTACACACTCAAACACTCTCATTTGATGGTAATCTAAAAAAAAAAATTCCCATTCAATTACAATACCACAACCCAAAGAGCAATACAACAAAATAGGTTTTTAACGGCATTTTTTTGGCCCTATAGAGGTGCTTATAAGTGCCACAAAAAATGTTGTTTTAGATAGCGCCGCTAAAATTTATAAAACATTATCTTCAGAGGCACTTTTATTACAAACGACACTTTTATTACAAACGACACTAAAGAATATGATATTTAGTGGCACTTTTTTTTTACAAAATGCCGCAAGGGAGTCGAGCATGTTGTGGCGTTTGTAACTAGAAGAGCCACAAAAGATCATTTATAGCGGTGTTTGTGGGAAAACGCCACTAGTATTAACAGATTTTACCAACCCATTTTATTTCATATAGAACCCGAATTTTCAACCATATTTTCCTATAACTTCAAATCCAACAACAAACTTCAAATCTAAATGATACTATCATGAAAAAAATATGTATATGATCTAAATTAATAACTGAATTAACAAAATATATTCAAGAATGCATATAATTATTTTTTTTTTAAAAAAACAAGAAACACACCCATTTAATGATTTCCTTGATTTAAGTTCCTTATCCCCGAAAGAAAGAACAAAACAAATCCAAAAGAAATTTAACCATAAATTCTTACATTGGACATATCTATATGCAAAGGGATCAATGAAAAAAGTATAACAAAAGTATAACAAATGACAGTTGTTGAATATTTTAGCCACCTTTCTATATTCTAAATTAGGGCTTCCAAGTACATGCGAGTAATATTTTAGCTACCTTTCTATATTTTAGCCACCCACCATTTTACTAAACAATCAAATTTTATTTTCAACTCTACCAAATTAGTAATAAAAAGAAGTGATTTTCGATAATTCCAATTTCAAATTAAATATCATAAATACTAAAAAGTAAAAAACTTACAGATAGTGGGAAGTTAAAAATCCCAATTGGTATAATTTCATAAGCAGTTCATGAAGACACAGAGGCTGCATGATGCCAATAATTCTAGTTGAGACAACATAACAAGTTATGTACATATGTGTTACAGGGAAAGCACAATACCAAATTATTTGCATTATATATAATCTCTAGTTAGTTAGGTCATGAAAATAACAATAAAGTACATTTATGTCTTCAAACTGATCTTAAATCACAACTTCAATTAAAAAAAACATTTCACTAGTATCATATCAATGCGAGGATATCACAATGTCCATCTAACAGTTCCATAAGCTCCAACCCAGAACTGAAAAATATATGTAATGCAGAATAGGAAATATGATATTACACAATATGCACATAGTAAATACATACTACAGCAAAGGCTATACCATGCATTTCAGTAATACAGGATCTTGAGTTTACTGCTACCAAATGGGTTGCGGTAGTAGGGTGTTCTCATCCTAAAACTAGGTTGCAGGTTTTAAACATACTAATCTCCTGATCCTATCTTTATCCCTGTTCTCCAGATATCACTTGAGAATATTTAAGAAAAGGAGTGGGGAAAAACGTTAGCAGCAGTATCCATCGAAGAAAATGCAAAAGGGTGCTAATTGACAATCAGACAAAAAGTCACGGTTTCCTAGCATAGAGATATTATATGTACTTAAGCAGCACAAGAAAGTGAGTTGCCACATGCTATATTAATTCTAGCGTTTTGATAATCATGGCTAGATGAAAAATCATAATTAGTTTTCTTAAGCCTCACTGAACTGGTGCAAAACAAATTAAAACAAATAGTACCAACAGCTTTTGATCAAAAGGAAGAATGCTAAAACTATAGTTAGAATATGAACTTGTGATCTCACCTTCCAAATAATTCCATTTAAAGTCAAGCATATCCTTCGTATTTATCTTGAAAAAGGTGCTCTTTGGTAGCTTTGTTAGAGTAACTAATAAAGTCAGTTAGTCTATTAGCTATTAGTTACCAGTTAGTTAGTAGTTAATCTGTTAGTTTAGTTTCTAAAGATAGCATGCTTAGTTGTATAAAAGCATGTGCTATCCCTACTCAAAGTAAGTGGCTTGTAAAACTGTATTCATCTTAATGAATATTCTATCTTCTTCTGATAGTTTAACATGGTATCAGATGTCCATTTCCTCCTAAAGTTAATGTTTTAAGTTCTCGTCTTGTTTCATGGCTCCTCCTTCTAGTTTGTCTACTGTGCAGTCTGCTACACCAGTAATGGCTTCCAATCTTACTGATGGCATTGTTGGCAGTCGATTCTTTTCCACCAAGAAAATCAGTGTACTTCTTGATGACACTAATTATCTACTGTGGCGGCAGCAGGTTTTTTTGGTGATCAAGACCTATAAGCTTCAAAGCTTTCTGGATTTACATACCGTTCCTCCTTCTCAACTACTTCCAGGTGATGATGGGGTGCCTCAAGAGAATCTTGAGTTTACTCAGTTTGAACAACAAGATAGTGCCCTTGCGTCATGGCTCTTATCGTTGGTAAGTCCAACGGTTCTTTCTCATCCCATTGGTCTGGACACTAATGCTCAAATCTGGAATGCTCTTGTTAATCTGTATGGCAGTAAAACCACCTCTCAATTAATGTTTTATAGAAGAGCTTTGCACTCTCAACACAAGGGTGATCTTTCCATGAAAGACTTCTTAATGAAGTTTAAGAGTTACTATGATAATCTTGCTAGTTTTGGAGAGGTTATTAGCGAGCATGAGCATGTTACTGCGACTCTTAATAGACTGCCAACTGAGTATGAGTCTGACATTACAATTATCATAGCCAGTCAAATACCCTATAATGTTCAAGGTGCCACGACCATGCTTATCGATACTGAAGCTCGACAACAAGTTACAATATTTGAGGCTCCTAGTTCAGCCAATATCGTTTCTCATCAATCTGCGGATCCTGTTAGCAATAGTACACCCCCACCAGCCTATCGCCCCTCTTCAACTACTCGAGGTCGTAGGCATGGTCGTTCTTCTAGAGCATGCATTCAATGTCAGTTGTGTGGAAAAATGGGTCACCTTGTTGACCGTTGCTACTATCGATTCGATGCTTAATACAAAAGTGCAGGCTACAGACCTCCTCATTCTCCACAAGCAAATGTATGCATGTTTAGACCTGAATCTCCCATTACACCTTGGGTGCTATCTTCTATATCCATATTGCCTCCTGCTATTCCAAATTCACAACCAAGCTGGTTTTTTCCACTTGCTCCAGTGCCTACTTGGACTAAGGCTCTGTTTGGTAACCTGTAAAAGCTTTTCTGTAAAAGCTTTTCAGGCTTTTCTGATGTTTAGTTGGGTGAAAATAATTTCCTACGGTAAAATATTTTACATAAGTTGGGAAAAGGAGGTCTTTTTTTAGGAAAATGTCTTACCCTTTTGAACTCGGTAAGACATTTTCCAAAAAATGACAGCCTTCTTCTCCCCTTCCCCCTTCCCTTTGCCCTTGGGTTACAAATCAGTTTGTTCAAGGGAAAACCAAAGCCATTTTAGTAGAGCCCAGATCTATTTTCAATGTTGAAGAAGCCATTACATGAACATCTCCCTGTTTTCCATCCATCATCACAAAAAGAACATCAGCACAACCATGTCCAACTCGATTTGCAAGAACCCTTTTTCTAAAACTCCCTTAGAGCTTCCAAAACAATCCTTTTTTAAGACTGTCGGCTAATTCCTTTACTTCTTATTTTTCCTCCGTTTATTCTTCTTCCAGCGCATTTATCGAGTCAACTGCCAACGGCACGTATTTGGGTTGGAACAAAGCTTTGGAGATTAAGATCGATGGTGGTGAACAAGTTAAGGCTTTGGGGAACAAAGACAAAGTCATAACCATGGTTCTTTTGGGATGGCTTGGGGCTACAAAAAAACACTTAAATAGAACTTAAGGATTTACTATGCTTGGATCCGGTTTCAATGTTTGACCGATAGATAGCTAAATTGGCTAATGGGTTGGCCACCTGGGGTTCGAAGAAAGAGAACGATGGTCGCGAAAGGTGCTTCATTTTCCATACTTTTAGCAATACTGGCTGGCTCGTGTAAGTTCCTT
The DNA here is from genome assembly GCF_025698485.1 of Gossypium arboreum. Taxonomy (NCBI): domain Eukaryota; kingdom Viridiplantae; phylum Streptophyta; class Magnoliopsida; order Malvales; family Malvaceae; genus Gossypium; species Gossypium arboreum. Next base: position 100,049,900 of record NC_069071.1, on the reverse strand, counting down.
TTTTTTTCTGGTATGACTAAAGGTCTTTGATTTTGGAATTTTGCACATGGGAAAGTAAATTCTGGCATTATTTGGCAGATACGGTTCAGTGATTGAGCGTTTTCAGAGAAGAGAGGGGTTGAAAGAGATGATAAAAGGAGTAATTTTTTATTTAGGATTAACTGACCTTTTCAATCCTAAGGTTCTTATTTATGATGTTCTTAATGTTCTTAGATGATTGATTACAGTTCACAGTACACTTTTGAGTTTTGAAATGAATGTTTTATATCAAATTATGAATAGAGTTCTTTAGCTTATATCACTAAAGGTCTGCTCTTGAATAAAACACAGTGAAATCAATAAGATACTAATCTTGGCATTTGATAAAAAAGAATTGAGTACGAGTCCAGGTTCTGGAAACATTTGAAAATTTCTATCACTTCAGTAGCACTGCTCTAAATGTATGATCAAAGTTGAAATACTTCTGTCATGATTTATTTTATTAGCTGTAAAAAAGACTTTAGAATGCACATTATATGTATTGATTTGTGAAGCAGATGAAGTCTCTGTAGTCTTGATGTTCAAATTCAACTTCTAAATAACTTTATTCATACTATTTTGATTTTCATAAAACTCTTCTAAAGTTTTCTTTGATTATGAGCTTGGATGTCATGTTTTATCTGTTTTGTGCACGTTTTCTTATGTATGCTTTCTAACAAGGTGAAAAGGGCTCATCCTTTGCAGGCTTGGGCAGCTAGTTTTGTTGTTGCTATATTAAAGAAACTCAACTCAAAGAATGGATCTAAAATGGAGGGACCGATTCCACATTACAGAAAGTGGAACCTCAAATGGTTGAAGCTGTAGTGCTAGCTTCTATGGAAAACTTCTTTAAATCTGTTCTAAATATGCCGGAAGTGGAAAGGTAGGTTTTCTTTCTATGATCCTATTTTGCTTCCCACATAAATGTTAAATGAACACATACATGCCATGCTATTTTCTCTCTCCGAATGCAATCAAATCTTTTGCTTGTGATAAACAACTTGTGGTTCCTATTGCAGAAAGCTTAGAGTGGTGGTTGATGCAGCTTTGGAGGACCATCCGTACTGTTCGCAGCTATATCTTTATAGCACAACTGATAAGGTCGTTCCGTATAGCACTGTCCCCCTTCCTCTGCTATCAAAACCACAACAAATGTGATTGCCAGCTCTTCCCTTTAGCATTGATGACCAACTCAAGGCTCGACATTGCACGTTCTACATGGTGGCCATAGGCTGTTTCAGTTACTAGCCAACGACTGGTTTTAGTTTTAAAGTTATTTGGAACTAGCAATGCTGCATTGAGTTACTGATGACAAAAATTTGAAATAACATGCATTAAGATGCACAGACATTGAGAAAAAAGGGTATTGTAAACATTTCATTAAAGAGATTTGAAAAAAGAATGGATAGTTCTGTACTTATGTCAAACTTATTTATACATGCTTTTTTTCTCTTTATGTATTTGGAATTATGGATCTATTTGCCAGCTTTTTTTCTCTTTATGTATTTGGAATTATGGATCTATTTGCCAGAATTCATAAATTAAATCTAGTCCAAGATATATGAATTTATGGTTTATGGAATTTTCAAAGCTCATCTTCTGAGACACGCTCAAGTCTGATAATAGTTTTTGTGCTTTGTGACATAGGTTAATTTTAAATGTTTTACATTTTGCATTGTTCTTCTCCCTTTTATTTTCTAATGTATATTCTAGCTTAATAATTGAGTATTATTATATATTTAATTTGATTTATTTATTTATAAATAAATCATTGTAATATATGTAAAAACAATTTAAAATAAAAATTTATTAATATATGTAAAAATAGCTTTTAGAAAAATATTTTTAGGAAATCTGCCAAACAATAGAAATTATTTTACACGGATTCATTGAAACACTAGAAAAGTAAATCATTTTCAGAAAAATAAATCATTTTCCGAAAAACATTTTACTGGAAAACAAACGGAGCCTAATCCCTTTTCTGTCAATTCCCCACAACATGTCAGTGCACCCACCCCTACCAACTCACATCCTCAATCTTATTTTGCAACTCTTGAGACAGTTGGTGAGAATGCTTGGTATCCTAACTCTACCGTGACACACCATCTAACACATTCGGCTGCTTCACTAGGTGATAGTCCTTCCTACAACGGTCCAGGTAAAGTGTATGTTGGTAATAGTACTACACTCCCTGTTATATCTACTGGTCAATCCTCTTTGCTCACTAGAACACGATCATTATACATGAGATATCTGTTGTTTGTACCTGGTATAACCAAAAACCTGTTATCTATGTCCAAATTTACAAAAGATAACCAGGTGATATTTGAGTTTCTTCCTACATAATGTCAAGTTCGTGATCTAAAGACCAATTAGGTTCTTCTTCGAGGCTCGGTGTATCATGGGCTGTACAAAGTACATTTAAAGGAATCTTCCAAGAATGACTACTCTTCTGGCACAACTCATTGTTTTACAACTAGTACATCTGTTCCTTTAAGTGTATGGCACTCTAGGTTGGGGTATCCTTGTAAATATACTCTAACCAAGGCTCTACTATATCGTAATATACCATTTGGTGCCAATAGAGAATCCCTTAATTGTGTTACTTGTCACCTAGGAAAAGAGCATAACTTGTCATTCTCTAAATCGTTGTCTGAGTATTCTACAACTCTTTAGCTGGTAGTTGCTGATGTTTGAGGACCAGCTCCGGTCCCTTCCAATGGATTTTGCTATTATGTTTCTATCACAGATGAATACACCAGATACATATGGGTTTATTTCCTGTGGAAAAAATCAGAGGTTCTTACTACTTTTCCACAGTTCCATAAGCAAGCTGAAAAAGCTCTTGGTTTCAAGCTTCAAGCTTTACAAATAGATGAGGGGCGAGTTTCAACTATTGAAATTGTATTTATCTCAACAAGGGATCATGCAGATATTTACATGTCCATATACCTCAGCATAAAATGGTTTAGTTGAACGCAAGCAATGACAGATAGTTGAAGCTGGTCTTTCCATGTTGGCTTATGCATCTATGCCCTTAACCTACTGGAATGATGCCTTCAACAGTGCTATATACCTAATCAACAGGTTGCCTTCTTTTCTCTTAAGCAATATATCGCTATATGAAAAACTCTTTCAGGTTAAACCATGCTACTTCTTTCTTAGAGTCTTTGGCTGCTTATGTTTCCCAAACCTTAGACCATACAACACTCACAAACTCCAGTTTCGATCAACCCCCATGTACTTTCTTAGGGTACTCCCAATTACACAAAGGGTACTATTGTTAGGCCAATGATGGTAGACTGTATATCTCATACCATGTTACATTTCATGAAACAGTGTTTCCCTTTAAAACTACCAGCTCCACCACTACTCCATCCATGCCTTCTCCACAATCTAGTTCTAAACTACTTGTCTTATCCCCAGGCCACAAGTCGCATACTCATTCATCGTCTATTCCTTCAACTACTACTCAATTCCAACCTTTTCTTGTTGTCCCTCTGTCCAGGTCACCTAGTCTAGTACACTCTCTTTCTACTAACTCTATGTCTAGACCACCTAGTGCTAGTACACTTGACTAGGTCCAACCCCCACCAACTGTTCCCCTTAATTCCTATGTTATGATCACATGTATCAAAGTTGGCATCTTCAAACCAAAGGCATACATGAGCACAATACTCTGTCTCTCTACTAAAACTCCTGCTAACATCCATGAAGCAATGCGCCATGAATTTTGGAAAGCTACAGTACACAATGAGTTACAGGCTCTCCTTCACAATAATACCTGGAGTATTTGCTCTCTCTCTATCAATCGTAGGGCAATAGGCTGCAAATGGTTATTTAAGGTGAAAAAGAATGCTGATGGAACTGTGGAAAGGTACAAAGCTCGATTGGTTGCAAAAGGGTTTTCTCAGCACACAGGATTCAATTTTCGAGACACTTTCAAGCCAGTAGTTCGAGCAGTAACCATTCAGACTGTCCTTGCTATTGCAGTCATGAAGAGGTGGTCATTATGACAAATTGATGTCAATAATGCATTTCTAAATGGGAAGTTGACCGAGGAAATATACATGTATCAGCCACCTCGATTTGAAGTATCAGGTCACTATGGGCAGAAGCTTGTCTACAGGGTGAACAAAGCTCTGTATGGTCTACGCCAAGCTCCTCGTGTGTGGTTTCACACACTCAAACAGTATCTAATTGATGAACTTGGATTTCATGCATCAAAAGCTAATCCCTCTTTGTTCATTCGAGCATTCTCAGGAAACTACTTGTTGCTTATGGCTTATGTGGATGACATAATTATTACTGATAGTTCCAGTAATGATATATGTGGTACTGCAACTTCACAATAAGTTTTCCCTTAAAGACATGGGCAGACTCAACTTTTTCTTAGGTATTGAGGTCCGCCACACACCACAAGGGTTGTTACTCAGTCAGAAAAAATATGTCCTGGAGATACTTCACAAAACTAGAATGATAAGGGCAGCAGCTACGCCTACACCCATGGTTAGCACTCCCAAACTGGTTGCCTCCGATGGCAGTCCACCCTTTGCTGGTGGCCTTTTGTATCGAAGTGTAGTTAGAATGCTTCAGTATATCAATATTACACGTCCTGATTTATTGTTTTGTGTTAACAAACTCAGTTAGTACATGTACTCGCCCAGTGACACTCATTGGAAGGCTGCTAAATGAGTGTTATGGTATCTAATTGGAATTATAGAGCATGACTTGTACTTCTCAAAAGGTTAGTTCAAGTTATTTTGCTATTTTGACGCTGACTGGGCCTCATCTATTGAAGATCGACTATCCACCACAAGATATGTCATCTACTTAGGACCAAATCTTGTAGCCTGGTGCTCCAAGAAGCAAGTAGTAGTGTCCAAGTCCTCATCTAAAGCAGAATACCGCAACTTAGCCAATTATGTATCTGAGTAGTTGTGGGTTAAACAGTTGTTAGGGGAAATTGGCATGCCAGTGGTTCAGTCACCAGTAGTCTAGTGTGATATTACTTCTAGAATTTCAATGGCTACAAATCTCACTCATCATGCAAAGGTAAAACATGTTAAGATTGACCATCATTTTGTTCGTGAGAAAGTCCTTAATGGTACTCTGCAAGTCAACTTTGTTCCATTAGCTAATCAAGTTTTTGATGTACTCACAAAACCCATCACTCCCAAATAGTTTGCCTCGTTTAGACATGCTCTTCAAGTTGTTACAAGTGATGCTGATTTCAAAAAGCTAAAAGAACCGGGAGAATGTTAAAGTAACTAATAAAGTCAGTTAGTCTGTTATCTATTAGTTACCAGTTAGTTAGCAGTTAATCAGTTAGTATAGTTTCTAAAGATAGTGTGCTTAGTTGTATAAAAGCATGTGCTATCCCTACTCAAAGTAATTGGCTTGTAAAACTGTATTCATCTTAATGAATATTCTATCTTTTTCTGATAGGTTAACAGGCTTCACACATACATCCTTTACAGCTGAGGTTATAACAAAGATCGCCTCTGCCACTACAGCAAAACCATTCAGGAAGTAAATTAGTAATAAAATTCAAGTATGTAACCTAATGCACCATGTTAGATGATATATTTGATTCCCTTTCAAATGCACTACAATTATTGGTGTTAACTTTCTTTTCTTTTTAATTCTGTGGAGTGCTAAATTACATTTCAAAAGATTAAAAAAAGAAGAAGCAATATTTATTTTAATTAATAGACCATAAAAATGGGTCGCACTATGAGCAAGCAATGTTAAACATCATAGAGAAGCTTATGTAACTAAGAGCACAGAGATATGTGCAAGCCATAATACAGAAAATCTAGTGCTTTTTATTATCAAATCATTTAGAACAATTCTTTCAAAGAACCTATGAGCCATTCAAGCTCTCTCACCTCAAACAACATGACAACTGCATACTTTAGTCAGGTTTAAAGTTTTGTTGCTTTATTAAATCTCACAAAATAAGATTGTAAATGTAAAGAGGGCAAGCTACACTTACATGCAAGTTCATCATACTCATCTTTGCCAACAACATAGACGCTAAACATCTCCAAGCACAGTGTAAACAATGTAAATAGACCTGATAAAAGAACATTTTTGTTCATTTATTTAAATTGATATCTCAAGATGGCTTTAATTAAGGTTTAGGAAACAGATCCATCCACTGTTAACAAAGACAGGAAACCTGTGGCCCTGATGAATTAACTCATGGAATTAACTTAATTTCAAGGTAGAAAAAAATAAAACATGACAGAAGCAAAAATGTTATGCTACTGCTATATTTTGAATTAGAAGAACCCACTGCCCAGTTTAAAACGTATCTGTAAGTACAAACTATGTTTCTTTTTACTCTCAAAATGGCTTTTCCACTTATGAAAGTTACCAGACCATGCGAATAAAGGTGGAAGTTTGGTAAAGAAATCTAGTGAATTAGGCCTGTTGAACCATTATTTCTACTTTAGACTAACTGCAACTTAACAAACTTTAGCTACATGTTTAAAACATTTAAATAAGAACTAAAAATGAATGTTGTGCTCATTGCAGTCCATGCAAGACTTGAGCAATTAACTGTCAATTCTGTGGTAATGGCAGATGCAAGTGTTTCACATAGTTCAATCATGTTAGAATAGATCAACAAAATCACAACTATCAAAACCTTTAAAATTAGAAAAAATCATGCAATGTGATTTTGCAATACACTTTCTCACTTCAATGCCCACTTTCAAGAATTAAAATCAAAACTTACCATAACTCAAATCTAACCTTATATTCATACTTAAGAACTTAAAACTAACCTAAAAACATTGAATTCTTTGTTGAAAACTCAACTTTTCCTCACTTAGACAACAAGAAATCTCATTAGCACGGTAATCTAACCTGAAAAACAACAAGAAATCTTAGAAATCTCGACTCTCTCTAACCCAACGAACATGAGCGTAGTTTTAAAAATGAGGAAATCATTAGAAATTAAGTTTCATGGATAGAAAATCATTAAATTAAGTTACATCATAATTGCCTATGTTTTAAAACAATAAAGTAAAAATAAAAATAAAATAAAGAACACACAGATTTTTACGTGGCAACCCTTTCGGGAAAAAACCACGGGCAGAGGAGAAGAAAATTCACTATGTCAATTTCGAATTAATTACAAGAGGAATAGACTATATCTATTTATAGGCTTGTAAAGCCATATTCTAGTAAGATGAAACACCTTATTCTAATAAATATCCAATATATGGAATTTAATAAGGCTTAAAAACCTTATTCTAAAATAAAATAAAAGAAGTGTAATTCTATATGGATTCTTCTTTTATTTTATTTTACCTATATTTTATTTAAATAAGGATTCAGGTCACTTAATTCTAACAACCTAGTCGGATTTTCTAGAAATCAAAGTCAAGAACAATCAAGAATCAATCTCCCTTCTTTTCCATATTCTTACAAAAATAGAAAAAATGGAAAATCATGTTTTGATATTAAAAACATAGAAAATTTTGCTAGAAATAAAATTTTCTAGATTGATTGATAATAATCAAAAGCTTAAAAAGTTATTGAAAGATTTGAGAGAAATTTTGAAAGAAAATATAGAGAAAATTGTGTTCATAAAATGAAATGATTTGTTCAATATTTCAAAAACAAAATCTAATTTTCCATGGCATTAAACAAAAAAATTTTGAATTTTGAATTTTGAATTTTAAAATTTAAATTTTAAATTTTATAACAAAACACAATTTTGAAGAAACATAACTAGATCTTTGACATAAAACATAATCCCTGAGGTAATGCTCAATTATGTTATCAAAAAGAAATAAAATCCCATTTCCAATTTCATAGATCATGAACAGCAACAATGTCACGTAATGGATCTGGAACAGTAGAAAAATAGAGAGAAGAAGAAGAAGAAATTGAGAGAGAAGAGAATACTGAAAATACTGATTTAATTTTCATAATCGTTTTTGGACTTATAGTTACAGGTATATAAGGTAACCCAATAACGGACTAACACTAATAGTAACAACGGACTAAAACAAACTGTTTTAATAACAGGGTTTTCCATCAAAACGAACCGTGTAACTAATGCTAAAAACGCACCATATAACTAGAATAAGAACAGGAGTAAAATGCATCGTTAAAAACAAAAGAAATAACAACAACAATGAAAATATGAAAATGAAAAAGACTGTTGAAACTATTCCATAACAAATACCCCTCCCTTGAAACAAGATCCTTGTCCTTAAAGATCAAACATAGGAAAGCGACGTTGAAGATCATGCAAATTCTCCCAAGTGGAATCCTCATGAAAGGTGTCCGACCACTCAACGAGAACCTCCATAGCAGCATGGTTACCTTGCTTGACTAGGCGTCTGTCCAAGATTCAAATTGGTGTCTTGAGAAAAGCTCCATCAGACCCTACTGGTGGCAAGGTAAAGGCACTCACCGCAGAACCAATATGCTTCTTCAATTACGAGACATGAAAAGTAGAATGGATACGAGCAGACGGCGATAACACGGTTTGTAAGCAACCTGTCCCATACGAGCCTCTATTGGAAAAAGTGCCAAAATACCGAGGTGACATCTTCTTATTCTTGAACTTACGCAAAGAATGTTGTCTATATGGTTGTAGCTTCAAATACACCAAATAGCCCACCTGAAATTCTCGTTTCAACCTCTGTTTGTCTGCCATTTGTTTCATCTGATCCTGAGCTTGAGTGAGATGAAATTTCAAAGCCGTGCATATAATTTCTTTATGTTGCAAGGTGCGATCTACTGTAGCTACTGGAGAAGCACCAGCCAAGCAAGGTAAATGAAGAGGTGGATCTTACCCATAGAGAGCTTCATAAGGAGTGGTCTGAATAGCTGAATGGTAGGTGGTATTGTACCACCACTCCGCCAAAGGTAGCCAAGATGCCCAAGTAGAGGGTTTTTCACCAGTCATGCATCTCAAATAACTTTCTAAACATTTTTTTAAGAATTTTTGTCTGGCCATCAGTTTGTGGATGGTAGGCAATGGACATCTTCAGTTTGGTGCCCAAATATCGAAACAGTTCCTACTAAAAGTTACTCAAAAAATTTCTATCTCTATTAGACACGATCAACTTAGGTGTCCCTTGCAACTTATAAATGTGGTTAAGATACTCTTGAGCTATGGTGAAGGCAGTACCAAGGTAATGAAGTGACCATACTTGGTCAAATAGTCAATCACTACAAGAATAGGTGATTTACCCTGTGTAAAAGGCAGGCCCTTAATAAAATCCATGCTAATGATAGTCCAAGCACAATCAGTTATAGGTAAGGGTTGCAAAATCCCAGATGAAGCAGAGTTATTAACTTTGCAACGTTCGCAAACTACACACTCCCGCATCCAATGCTTAACATCCTTAGAGAGACCCTTCTAATTGAACAAGGCAGATATCTTGTGATGAGTGGCATGGATGCCAAAATGACCTTCTAAAGCACTGTCATGGAAAAGACCAAATATGTGTCTTTGAAGCTGGATATCATTTCCCACTACAATTTTGCTCAATCTGCGAAGGAATGTACCATGCCATGAGTATTTGGGATGCAACTGGGGTTGTGTTTGAACATATTGACACAACTGGTGTAGCTTCTTATCTATCGCATATGAAGCAACAATGTATTCCTATATCTCAGACCAAGAAGAGTCAAGACTGCATTCACATTGGAGCAATTGATGAGTGTGGTCATGAGGTTTCCTGGACAAAGCATTTGCCACTGTATTCTAAGCCCCTTTGCAATATGAGATTGAATAATCGTATCCTAGCATCTTAGCAACCCACTTCTACTGGTAAGGTGTACTAGCCTACTGTTCAGACAGGAATTTTAAGCTCTGGTGATCTGTTTTGATGAAGAAATGCCTGCTAACAAGATAGGGGTGGCACTTCTTAACTGCTAACAGTACTGCAAGCATCTTTTTGTCATAGATGGACAAAGCTTGATACTTGACTCCCAACGCTTTTCTGAAGTATGCCACTAGCCTTCCATTCTGTTGTAAAATAGCCCCAATCCCTTGGCCACTAGCATCCATCTCCACACAAAAAGGCTCCTGAAAATTTGGTAAAGCAAGAACTGTAGCTTGACAAACAACTGCTTTGAGTTGATCAAAAGCAGTTTACTCCAACACCGTCCATTGCCAAGTAAAATATTTTTTTAATAATGCAGTGAGGAGCTTAGCCAATAATCCGTACCCCTTGATGAACCGTCTATAATATCTAGACAAACCAATGAAGCCTCGCAACTCCTTGATAAACTTTAGGGAAGACTAGTCCAGAACACTAGCAACTTGGTTCGATCTATACTGACAACTCCTTGAGATAACATGTCCAAGATACTCCATTTGAGTAGCTCCAAAAATACACTTAGACTGCTTAGCATAAAGTTGATTAGATCGTAACAGTTGGAACGCTGTTACAACTAAGTCAAATGGTCAGTCCACTTTTGGGAGTACATGAGTATATCATAAAAAAATAAGAACTGATCTCCTCAAGAAGGATAGAAAGACCGAATTCATCAGTTATTGGGAACTAGAGGGGGCATTGTTCAAGCCAAATGGCATGACCAAGAATTCATAATGCCCATCATGAGTTTTAAAAGTTATTTTATACACATCCTGCTCCCACATTCGAATCTAATGATAGCCTGAACACAAATCCAATTTGGAGAAAAAATTTGCTTGCCCTAATTCATCCAAGAGCTCTTCAATAATAGGAATAGGGAATCTATCTTTGATGGTCAGTTAGTTAAGTTGCCTGTAGTCAATACACAGCCTCTAGCTGCCATATTTCTTTTTGACCATCACCATAGGAGATGCAAATGGGCTGTTGTTGTTTCTGATTATTCTAGCTTGCAACATTTCTTGTACCAATTTCTCTATTTCAGTCTTCTGGACTACAGGATATCTGTAAGGCTTCACCTTAACAACCTTAGACACATCTATCAAAGGAATCTTGCAGTCTTGTAATCGAGAATGAGGTAGACCTGTGAGAGTCGGGAATATATCTTCAAATTCATCAAGGAGACCATGAAAATTGGATGGCAACTGAATTGGTTACATTGTAACAGCAATCTGATCACAAAAAGCTAATAGTATAGGGCAAGGGCCAGTACCTACCAAACTCAGGCATTTGGAAAGTTGACTACTGGAAACAATATGTAGTAAACCTGGTACTATGCCTTGCAAGATGCAATTCTGTCCCATATAATTAAACTATATAGTCAAATTGGAGAAATCCCATACAATCAGACCAAGAGATAATAGGACCAAGAAATCAGTGGTAAAATTATAAGCAAAAAGTATGCAAGAAATTATGTTTCGCGAGTCAAATTGTTGTTGCATAAAATGTTGACTAACCGTAAGTCAACTCTACACTTACCAATATCACAAGTTGATGTTAGAAAATATAGACATCACATGGTGATTATATGTTATTATTTACTATCATGATAGGTTAGCCTAAACTAGAAGTGACCTAATTTGATTAAGGTTTATTGGATTTTAATTATTAAATAAAGTATAGATAAAATATTCGTAGATACTCTAGTAACTAATTTCTAATTAATGATAGCCTAATTAGAAATTAGGCCTAATATGCCAAAGTTATATATATTAGAGTTATAGTCCTCAAATTACACCAAATGTAACTTTTATAATATCTCATCTTTAGAAAAGAGAGCCACCTTTTCAAGATTTCTTGTGTGCTAATTTGAAAGATTAAATCTCAAATATCTGAAAAATTTCTAAGAACTCACGGATTCAGGTACACTTCCGCATCTAGTTTTGTTATCATTTTGCTCTTGATGATTTGACATGATGTAACCTGATTTATGGTTCATTAAGTTTTATATCATATTTTGATTTACAATTCTAAGAGTCAGTTCATTTGTATGAAAAAATGATAGCTTTTAGCTCACCTTTTCTTGACCAGTCCGAGCACACCAGCCACTGGGCACACTTCCGTTCCTAAAATGAGGCCACTCACTCAAGCTGACCTTGCCAAGAATTATAGCCCCAGCTTTCCTCAATTTGGATACCACACTTGCATCTCGAGGTACAATGGATCTAAGCAGCGCAAGTGAACCAGCTGCGGTGTTTATCTTATCCTTGGTTGCAATGTTGTCCTTGAGCAGAATAGGAAGTCCATGCAGGCCACTTAGTGATCCAGGTGTTTAGCCTTGCGCTCTGTCAGCCTTATTAGCTTGATACAAAGCATCTGGGTTAACTTCCATCACCGCTCTAAGGAGCTCATTAAGTCTATGGATTTCCCCCATGTAAAACTCAACAAGTTGCCTTGATGTGAGTTGGTTTTTCTCAAATGCAAGTTGGAGATCCTGCACAGTTGCTTCTTTGATTAAGAATGTATGATTCCCAGATGACACCATGGGTTGAAGAAACAAGATCATCATGTCAAAAATAGGGGAATGGTTAGTGGAGAAGATTTTGTAGACGCCATTGCTATGGTTGAAGAGATGTGGATCCTTATTCAACTCTTCTTTGCCTAAGCCAGAGTTTCTTAGTGCATATGTAGAAGCTCAAACAATTATAAATTTACCCAATTAATCATATGAAATGAACTATAGCCTCCCCTTTTACTGGAATGGAAGCGTACGGATAGAGTGAACACTGATTTGACTTTGGAGTTCCCCCACTAAGAAAAAGGAAAGGTGCACTATTCGGATTTGGTAATAATCAAATTAAATTTTTATGCTTATGGAATATATTGATAATAAACAAATTGACAAAAGCTGAGAATCCACCCAATGACAAAAGCTAATATGAACAAGCAGAGCATGGCTTTTTTACCCATTAATATTCTTTAAAGAAAAACTTAACAGCGTAAAAATTTCTCCAGCTTTTTCAATTTCAAAAAACTGAGTTAAGTTTATGTTCTTTATTTCACATTCACTTAAACCGTCAAAATTCAGTAAATAGTCCCTTGACCAACATCAAGATGATGCGACGGTTAAGTTTAACTTTTTTATTTCATTTTTACCGACTAAGACATCACCTTAGATGCTGTACTGTTGATGACATCAACATTTTTTTCTTGATGTCGCTTTCTTTCTTTGTTATTATAATTAAATTAATTTTATTAATTTTATTTACAATAAAAATTAATTAAAATTTTTATAATGAGTTGAACCAAAGAAAAATCTCAACTAAACCATAATTCAATAACAACAACAAAGAAACAAACCTCAAAAGATTACATGAAAAGTAAATTTAAAATTTGCAATATCCTCAAAATGCATTCTTATCAACAAGATGTTCCAATATAAACAAGATGTTCCCTTGTCAACAAATGGTTCCCATATGAACAAAATGTATCAATCTTGTCCCTTGTCAACATAAACTATACTATCAAAGAAATTAAAATTAAGCTAGCATTAGTTTTCACTACAATCATCTATTATAATAAAATTTATTAGGCATGTTTGTGTCCCTATTTGCACTTATTTAGAAGGTTTTCCCCTTTCTTTCAGATAATATTAGAGTTTTGTTGCGTAATTTGCCTTGTTGTCACAACTTTTTTTCCCCTTCCACTTCAATCTAGGCCTTCCCATGAATGTTGCTATTGGGAAGTATTAGATTGACCAATCTTCCTTACAGTAATAATGGTTCTTTCACCGCTTGTACCAGGCTTCGAGGAAATTGGAAAACAATTAAATTAGTAGATATCAATTACTTAGTCAACAGGCAACAAAATTAATATTTAGAATAGTTACATATACTCGCATGTAGTATTTGTTCACCAATTTTGAGGTTTGTGTAAACCCCAATACCAACTTGTTGTTTTCTTTTTCTTTTTCCTTTTTTTTTTTGTGCCTTTTGCGTTGGTGATGCATTGATAAATTGATACACCTGATTCTTTTTCTTTCCTTTCCATATTGTGAATTCTTGAATAAAGAAGAAATAGTTATGGTTTGAAACAAAAAAAGAAAAAGCTAATTAAATGGTTCATACAATCATAGTTGGGTCTAATTGTGCAGATTTTAACATGACGAGGTAACACATTGTATACTAAATATTATTAGAAATAACATAGTACAATAAGAAATAGAGTCGATTTCTTAATCTATTTATCTTGAACCAAATGATATTTCTAGAATCTCGTATAATTCTTTAAACTAAATTATTTAAACAAAATGACGAAGAAGAAATTGGACCACGTAAAATGCCTATTGAAATGTTTGGATCTACCAAAACAGAACAAAATTCTCAAATATTCGAACAAACAGATAGTACACCACACTACATTAATGTATATTTTACCTGCGGTATAGTAGCTTCTAATTGGGTTGTTGTACTTGCATGAAGGACGAACCAACACTCGAATTTTGTTCCTAGAAAGAAATGAAGAAATTTATTCTAATGTATTTATTGGTTAAACAAATATGTATGTAAAGAAAAGGTTATCTAAAATAAAATGGTCCACGAATTACTTATAAATTTTTGCTCATATTTGATCTTTTAGACACAATTTCTTGTTGTGCTGTACTTGTTTAAACAAAAAAATGACATTTTAAGGCCTTTCCTAGTGTCCTTTCCAAACTTGCTCTTTTTTGGTTCATCATTTGAGTTCCTTTTATTTTTCTTGGGTCTTCTAGGCATCTTTTTTACTGATGGAGAAATTATTGAATCATCTCTCTTGAGCCAAATTTTCCCCCAACTGGATGTAAAACCTAACTGTATGCTTCTACATATTACTCTTTGATGTACCATGGTGAGACAAAGGCTTCTGGATTCTTTTCGTCATATACATGGCACATACAACATTGCAACAAGGAATCCCTGTAAGCTCCCACTCTCTGCAAGTACATTTCAACCATTTCAAGTCAACTATGTACTTGTTGTCTTCATGAATCACTTTAAACCCTCCATCACCATTCTATACAAGCATACATTTTGTTGAGGTTGTAGCATTCTTTCCCAACATTTGCAATGCAATAGGGGAAATGCTACTTCTCCACTTTTCTACCCAGGTTCTCTTCATATACATCCTAGTCATCACTATCATCCTGATTTCTTCAAGCATGGTGATGATAGGTTTGCACATTGCATCAAGTATCCATACGTTAAATGCCTCAGCCATATTATTGTCTAATGCATCACATTTGCAAGTCCCTTTAAAATATAACTTTGCCTAGTGATGCATAAGGATCTCTAGTAATTGATCAGTGGATGTCTTACCCATCGCTTTTAATTTTTGTAACTGATCATCAAAGTCCTCAACAAAAGTTGACATGACACAATTCCAAAATTGCATCTTCCTATTCAACATTTTCAAAGTCTTCTACCAATTGGCATAGATGTGTCTTGCACACATTCTATGCTCTAAGTTTAGGAAACACTCATTTAGTAAATTGATCAACCCCTACAACAATCATAAAATTCAAGTTGTTAGTCATACAATTACTGTAAAATATGTATCTTAAAAGAATAAATAGAATGAACACGTTTATATTAATAAATTACCTTTTGTTGATCTAGCATCAATGTTAATCCAATAGCCATTGGATGACACAAATCGGTAAATAGCTTCTCTAAAAACCATTTCCACAAAGAGGCATTTCCCCCTTCCACCACTTTTGAAGCCAATGGATACATCTGATTGTTGCCATATTTGCCAACAACCACAACATCTCTCATTTACAAACACTTTTATAGAAACACTCATTAATTACAATAAAAACACCTACAACTAGCTTTCCACCCTTTTTTCAATGCTTCAAAACACACATTTATCCTATTGAAGACAACTTTACCTTCTTAGTTTCTATAGACTAGGATTGAAACTGTGCTCCCATGATTACTTATTAGTAGCTCAACAACATAACTCCATAGATTTGCATATTCTTTTAGGTATGACCCTTTCATTTCCATAAAAACTTCACTCCTAACTCTTTGGCACATTCTATAGCTAGCATAAAGTTCTAGTTCAGTTTTACACATCTCCTTCAAAGTTGTCACTTTCATCTTTGGCTAAGAAATTATTCTATCCCCAAAAGTCTTTTGTATATGCTTACAAGACAGTAATTGGTTCTCATTGCTTCTGAAACATTTACATGTAGGGTTATAAGTTTTCACTGTGAAACAATTCTCTCTATGGTCAAAGCTAGCAAAAAAGTTTCCAAGGGCAACTGTAACACCCCTCACCCGTATCCGACGCCAAGATAGGATTCGAGGCATTACTGGGACTTTACACTTATAACACACTATTTGGGTCGCAAATATTTTTTCTTTTGCTAAAATTTAAAACCTTTCAACCATGAATACCTCATTCCTTATATAGGCCTTCGAGGCCTATAACGTACCTAGAGGCAGTGCAGGACAAGTTTGGCACGTTCAATAAACCTTAGGCTCCTCAGAAAAATTTTGCTTATCTTAAAGTGTTACACGCCCATGTAGATGGGCCGTGTGGACTCACACGCCCGTGTGACTTGGGATACACCTATGTCGTTCGGCCGTGTGCAACACTGACTTATCAACACGACCGTGGCACACGCCCGTGCTGATTGCCCATGGACAACACTTTCTTTTAGACACGGCAAGGATACACGCCCATGTGGCCTACTCGTGTGCGTTTTTGATTTAAAATTAAGTGTAGGGGACACATGGCCATAGCCCACACCCATGGGAAGGAACCGTGTGTCACACACGCCCATGTGTCTGACTATGTGGAACCTAATAGGCTATTTTCTAAGCCTTAAGTCACCTCTTTCTACTCCTTATACCTAGTGGTTACCAAGTTCAAAGGAAAACATGATTATACACTTGTAAATAATCTTGATAAAGCTAGTTGTATGGAAACCTCATATCATTGGTTTCATACATGAAAGTTTATTTCCTATTTAGTGTTTATGGGTTTCCATGTCACTTTAATTCGTCCAAAATTGGGTCGTTCATGTAACTCATTGCCAATTGGTAACAACCCATCATTTGTAAATAAAACCATACAAAAATTCGTAGCTCATAGCCTACTTCAATTAAGACAATTTTCATGGCCATATACAAAAAGATAAACATATTTTTACATGCCTTCATTTGGCAAATCAAATGAAACATATAACAAATACTCAAAAATCCTATACATGCCATTGAACAAAATAAAAATGTCTTTATACCAAAGCTTGACTAGTTGATAGTGTGTCGACTCTCTAATCGTCTTCCAGTCCTTATGAGTCCTTGAGCTCTGTGAGATAGGGAAAAAGAGAGGGTTAAGCCTTTACATGCTTAGTAAGCTCGAATAATAGGAAAGGAAACTTACCAAGTATTTAACATGCATCCATGATAGATAAGGAAACCAACAATTATTAAATGGTTCCCTATTGCATGCATTCAATCAATAAGTTAGGAACATAATCGAGCATCATATAATTTAACTAGCTGAGCTCATCATTCAACATCTCATTTACACAAGCATCTCATGTTAATCTCGTTGAGTTTCTAGGAAATCTCGATGGAATACCCATTAACCATCAATTCATACGAATGATCATTCCCTATACGCACTCCCGCGAACCTCACATTTTATGGCGGGATTACCAGTCTAGGCTAAATCCCCCATTTTATAAACTCATAAGGTGATGTCGGGGTTACCGGTCCAGGCTAAATCCTTTAATACGAAAAACACCCTTAATGAGCTCGGATCTGAATTACCAGTCCAGGCTAAATTCAGACCCTAATCTGATTACCCGTCCGGGCTAAATCCATAATGCACACATATTCTTCGGGAGGCTCGACCATTCAACGGAACACCCATCTAGGATAGATCCTTTCAATATTTGCGATCAACAGATTACCCATCCGGGCTAAATCCTTACTACAACACATGCAGTATCTCGTTACACATATCAATCAGGGTTTATCCATTGAATTCCCTTTTTCAGCCTCACCCGAGACATTTTTCACATGTTACTATCAAATATGCATATCTATGATATTTCATGCCAATAATAAATGAAATCATCAAGCATTAATAAATCATAAAAATATGCATATTAGGGGTTTACTTTAAGTTATCTAAACTTACTTGGTATTTGTTTCGGAGCTGTGTTTCGGTTATTCCAAAACCTTTCGTTTACCTCGATTGACCTCCGGAATTTGTTCATCGGGGTCTGTAACAACAAAATTATATCATTAATACCCCACATTATACATTACAAGTCTAATTCTCACCCCTGGTCCAAATGATCGTTTTGCCCCTAATCTTTAATATTTTTACGATTTAGTCCCTAGGCTCGTATAATGAAACACATGCACTTTCTATCTTACCCAAGCCTAGCCGAAGACTTTTCTCTCTTATGGCAACCCACATTTCCCATTATTTTCTCATTTTTACCACACAATTTATAACTTTTGCAAAATGGTCCCTACAAAGGTCTTTCATGAAAATCACTTAGGAAAAGATGTTTAGCACATATTCATCTTTCATATTCCTCTATAATCTATCAAAATACAAATAACTCATGCATGGGTAAATTTTTAAACATAAGCCCTAGCATGAAATATGGGTAGAAATGAATAGAATAAGCTATTGGGATTCTAAAAATACAAAGAACTTTAAAATCGGGGCTTGGGAGCATTTACTACAGAGCTTGAAATGTTTGAAAACCCTAGCTATGATGAAAAGAGAATTTTGGCAGCATGGAGAAGAAGAATGGCTGATTTTGGCTTGATTTTTCCCATTTTATTTCATTAAAAAGCCAAATAACCAAAATGCCCTCATGCCCTTTCTTTAAAATTTCATCCATGCAGGCCTATTTTTGTCCAAAAATTTAGAAATTGGGAAATTTACTCCCTAAGACCTTCTATTTTATAATCTAAAGCAATTTCATGTAAATTGCTTCTAGAATCCAAGTTTTGCAATTTATTCAATTTAATCCATAAATTCCAATTGAACACCTTACTTAAAGAATTTCTTCATGAAACTTTAACACATGCATATACTCATATTCTAGGCCTCATAATAATTATAAAATAAATATTTTGATGTCGGATTTGTGGTCCCGAAACCACTATTCCGACTAGGTTCTATTTTGGGATATTACAGCAACCAACTCTACAACCTACCTTTGTTCTGTTGGGTTCATTCTAATAAACTTCAATACTACTCCTTTTGCAAAGGAAATTTTTTTTAGTGCCTCTTTGAACTATTGGTTATCATCAAACTTAAGTCCTAACTCCTACAATAGGATAACACAATTAGGATCATACTTAGGACCAATAATTTTTTTACCCAAGTAAGATGTGCCAATCTTATCATTAAAAAGCTCATTGTCCTTATAATCCCCTAGCTCAGATAAGTCCATATATTCTCTCGCGTTCCCCTCAAATTTGCCCTCATTTTCTAATATCTCATCTTCTACTATGAAATTATTCCCCACAATTATCTGTCCATCGAATGTAACCTCATTATATCCCTCACCACTTTTCTCAAACTCACATTTTAACCCTTCATTATCCTATGTTCTTCCCTTAATATTTTTTTAATTTCTCAACCTAGTCTTACTTTCCTCAACTTCTTCATCTACATCAGTAACTATCTCCATATTGAATAAGAATGCATCCTCATCTTCCCCACCCTCACTATTAAGATCGTCCCCACCCTCAACCCCAAAATCTTTTCCACCCTCAGTCTTAGAAATTACTCTCACCTTAGTCCTAGCATTTTCACCAATCTTAGTGTAACACCCTTAACCTATCCCGATTGCTGGACCCGAGCTACAGGATGCTATGACATAAATCAGACAATCTAACATTCGTATATACACTTAAACATACAAGGTTTCTGTAACACCCCAAACCCGGCCCAGACGTTATGGCCGAATCTGACGTGCCACATTGGAGTTGAAAACCCACGTTTCGTTTTAATGTTTTAAAAACCATATATTTTATTGAGTTAACAAAGTGTATGGAAGCTGGGCACCAGGTAGGTATCCGAGACAGAGGAGGTGAGCCATGAAGGCTGCTTAAGTACCAAGCTCTTTGATTGGAACCAATCCTAGACATGCCCACAACCATAGCCACACTTTGTTATATCAAGTTTAAATTTGTTTAAGTGGACGCCTTTGATAAATCGATTAATCGTGATGTTGAGATATTTTAAAAACAAATATCGTTTTGAAAACACGTCCTAAGTCTAGCCCATTTGAATAATTATTAACCAATTTTTTTAAAGTTATTAAAATTAAAATAATCCCGAAAAAAATGAAAGGAAAGTTAAAATTGGCCTTATTACAACCCAAAAGTAAATAATAATTAAAGTAATTAAAACGAAAACCAATACTTGTTTAAAAGCCCAAAGATGATCACCGTGGCCACTCAAATCCTCTCCGCCCAAGTCCTCACATCAAGGCTCACCGCAAGGTTAAGGAAGGGGGTGAGTTTGGAAACTCAGCGTGCAACAAGCCCTTTCGAGCCCAAAACAATAACGACCTATTGGGTCTAAGCCCAAATCCAATCTCAATCATGCCTTTGGTAGTAGCCCTTTTAGTATTTCATATTTCATATCTTTGGGCGAAGCCTTTTCATGTTTCATATTTCATATCTTGGGCAAGCCTTTATCAGAAGCGGTATGGCCCTTAGGCCCATTTCAATGTCACATATAATTTCAATGAAAGAATGCAACCCATTTTGGGAGACTACTCAACCCACCATCCGCTACTCTCCACCGTACCAACCAACACACCATGTGGGGATTAACTCGACCCACCCGCCAAACTCTCCTTTGGCGGCATATTTGCTTTATCATATCTTGGAGGCCTAGCCTCTTTTAATAATCAGGGCCAAAGCCCTTTCAATAAGCGGGGCATAAGCCCTTTTATAAGCGGGGCATAAGCCCTTTTCACTTCCTCCATCCATATAAAACCCAACCCAATGCATTTATGATTACCTCATGTGCATATCATACATATCATGTGCGTATCATACATTTCATGTGCATATCATACATACCATATTTATCAAAATCCCATGTATTAAAATCATACATAAACCCTAGGGGTATAATGGTCATTTTACCTAGGGCAAAACGGTCATTTTCATATTATAAGGGTAATCTTGTAATTTTACCACAAATTAGGGTTTCCATGTTTATTAATGATTACTTAACAATTCATGGGTGCAACCAATGATTCGGCCCATTTTTAACGAGAGCGAGTTATTGGGCCTAAAACCCTTAATGGGCCCTACTTAGCCAATTTTGTCATCTAGGCCCATTTAGCCTATATTCCATAATGGTTTTATCGGTCTCGTCATAATTTAACTAGTTTTCATATTCTACCAATTTTACCCAAATGGGCGAAAGCCCAATGGGCCCCACCGACCCTCGAGGCCCAACTTACCAAGAACGCCAAAAATCACACTCTTACCGTTTCCATCATTCTCGATCATCGTCTCATCGATTCTAACTAACTAGTGAGCGTTCGCTTGCTCACAAGTCCTCGAAATGCCAGAATTTCGGCATTTCGGCTTTTCGGCATTTATCGCTTTAAGCTATGAAAAAGGGTTCGTTACACACTTGATTTGCGATATTCCTTGACGAGATCTCCTACACGATTTCTCCTATAATCAATTGTTAAATAGATCAGCTCGCAATAATTGAACCAAAATAAGAACTTTCCAATATTAACACTTACACATTCGGCCACCATCCATAATGGCCTTAGGCACCTTACCTTTGTCGCGATTGATGACTAGGCCTAGCTACTCCGGCGATCCAAGCTACTCCAAAACGACACTACACCTTGCTGCTCCTTCAATAAATAAACCAAAAATATTAAAAGAAGACCCCATAAAGTCTATGCCCATATTCGGCCATCTCCCTAAATTAGAGAGGTTTCGGCTTTTCTTAAACTCCCTAAGATTGAATTGATTAAAGCTACGAGCACTTACCAAGGTTCACTTACCCAAACGGTTTCAATCTCGTGTTAACTCCGATTCAACGCGATCATGACTCTAAAACACTAGCGAACCCGTACCACAAGGATCCTCTGAATCGGCCACCAAGTCACCCAAGGGTCTTTGTGTTTTTGGCTTTTGGGTCCTTTGAAGAAAAAGTGGTTATGGACCAAAAAGGGTGTTGACAAAAGAGTTGAAAGGCTTTTTAAAATAACAAGAATCGGCTAAAAAGAAAAAGAACAAGTGTATACCTTTATAGAGCAATCGACTTCCTTTGACTCCTTGAGTTTGGCTTATTGATATTCGGTTAGAAGCGAGAAGAATGATAGGTTCGGCTTTTACTATAAGCGAAAGAGAGGAAGAATAAGAAGTAGAGAGTTTGTGGAAGAAATAACGAAAGAGAAAAGAGAGGATTAGCTTAAGAACAATCGGCAAGAGGAGAAAGAAAAGAAAAGAAGGCTACATACCAAAGAAGAAATCGGCACACTCGGACCCTAATGCCGAAATTAACTAGCTTTGATATCCTTTCAGAAAATCCCTCTCAAATCTCCCTTCCAAGCGGCTAAGCTCTATCCTTCTCTCAAATCCTAAAATCTCTCCCTTATCCCTCCTTAATTTATGCATTTGACTTGATCCAACTCTCCTCTTACTGAATCCACTTAGGTTCCAACACTTACCCTTCCCGCACATAAAAATAAATCCTCTTATTTGCCAACACAGGAATCGAACCGGGACTTCCTTATGCTCCACACGCCACCTTTTTAGGAGCTTAGTGGCGTCACCCTTGCCACTTTACCAAAGCTCTTTTTGTGATACATTTTACCCACAACTTAATATAAGGGCACCTAGCCAGAACCCCTAACTCCTAAGTCCAAAATTTTAAAAATTCTACCGGGTTTTGGCCAACTCATGGGCCTTCCATAAGCCCATTAACATACCCACATTATGAATTCCATAATCACATACCAAATTTTAGAAATTTACTTAAAATATCAAGATTCGCGAAAACCCGAAAATCAGGATGTTACAGTTTCATATAAACACCTCATTCAAACATATTTCATAGCATTCATATTCAATCCAAGTGTCAAATGGACTTACGAAAGCCTTTAAACCAACCCAAGTACATGTAAAGACTTAATTGTAAACTATGCAAAAAGCATGAAAACTTCAGCAAATAGGGGTCATACAACCGCGTGGCTGGGCCGTGTGATAGGCTAAGGCCGTGTGGAGCTAAGTGACATGGTCGTGTTGTCAAGCTTTGTAACAAACTATTGCTGTGTACTATTGAGTCACATGGTCATGCCGTCAGGTCATGTAACTAACTATGCCCGTGTTGGAGTAAATTGTAAAACTTTGTAAACTTTCACACGACCATGTGGTTGGACCATGTAACTCACTGAGGTCGTGTATCCCAAATATCACTTTTATTAAACAGACCACATGGCCATGCCATATGCCCGTGTATGGCACACGGTCATGTATCAGATTGTGTATACCTATAAAAACCATTTCAAGCTAGTTATATATCCCTAAGTTTACCTATGCCATAAAGAAGCGTTAAACCCTTATACAACCTATACAAATGCATCAAAAATATATCAAAGCACAACTTAAATCATCCATCCTAAGTGTCTAACCAATATTCCACAATTGGCACCTCAATTCAACCATTTACAATCACATATTCATCATTGTTCTTACCATAAATCAAATACCAAAACAGTCTTACATAATCAACATTTCAAATACCAAAACATAGCATTTTTAAACACTTACCATAACATTACCTTATGGATCAAATAATCTAACTTAACCAATTTAAAATCTCCTACATCCAAAGTGTTGCATATAATCTCAAACTTACAACATTCATTGCACATACATGACATACATATTCATTCCTTAATTCATTAATATTTAACCCATGAAGCAAGATCAAAGGATAATATATAAATAGACATTCATGTCCATAAAGCTACCAACTTAACCAAGATACTATTTTAAAATTCATGTAATAATTCAAACCACAACTTGCATATATACATATGTAACTAAAACATCTATTTACATGCCATTTATAACCTATTCTAAAATAATTAAAAATCTACCAAGCCATTGAACGAATAGTGTGAGCTCCGACCTAATTCCAACTGACTGTAAGCAACACAATTCTTTGTAAGTTTGTACTAAATTTAACATAACTTACTGATCTTAGTATAACGTAAGAATTGATCACATAAATATATACAATTTGGAAACATGTCATTCTTTATCCTATGCACACTTATCAAGGTTAGCTTGTTCACAACTGAAACATAAATCGTAGTCCATGCTTATATACCAAATACAACACAAACATTCATAATTCATATCCATTCCCTTGTAATTAAATCAGATATCATTTCCATTTCTTATGTCATGTTTCCACCTAATGAACTATAATGAAATAGCGTTGGATACACGTGATGATAATGCTCACACGAGTTGTGAATGAAAATGCTCACACGAGTTGTGAAAATGGGCCTACTCACATGAGTTGTGAAAAATCCGCAACAAATGCAAGATCTTAGCCATTAGTAAGATATCCACTACCAACACTTGAAACGGTAATAACCCTAATGGCATGCTATTTGTATCCTAGTTGTTCACTAAGTTCATACAGGCCTCAATTTATATCCATATTAATCAAACCTTTGAACATTATCATTTACACATGAAATCAACTGTATACATTCCCTTTTTCAATTTCAAACACCAATTATACCAACCTTCACAATTTAATCCTTTCAACAATCAACATTATTGTTCCACAAATATTCAATTACAAGACATATATAAGTATGCATACTAAACCACACAAAAGTAAATATAAATCAGTTTAATTATTATATGAACTTACCTAAATCGAAACAGCAACAAACACAACACCAAGGACTACTCAGGAATTTTTCCTTTTCTGCGTTTATCTACTAATTGATCCATTTCTTTATTTATATAATAATTTAACTCAATTAACAATTCCAAATACCTTATAATGTCTAAATATATGCATATGACCCTTTAATAAAATTTTACATTATTTCCCTTAAATTTTACCTTTTATTCAACTTAGTCCCTGAGATCGAAACTTACATATTTTTCACAATTAAACCAAAAACCTTATAGCCTAATTCAAACCTTAGAAGCTCCCAAGTAACTAATTTTTCAATAATTACATATTAAATTCAATATCATATCAACTTAGTCTCTAAACTCAAAACTAACTAAATTCAGTTTACAAAGTAGTCTTATTTCAACATCAAGCTTCAAAATTTACCATTAACATCAAAAAAGCTTTAAAAATAACAATAGTAACTTTCAATCTTTTTGATTTTACAAAATAGTCCCTAGATTAGCTAGATTAAGTCGCAACGATCTCAAAAACATAAAATTTACTAAAAATGGACATCAAATTCACTTATATGCAAGATAGATGATTGGCTAAATTTGTCAAGGTCTTCCAACAGCGAATTTCGATCAAATATGGTGAAATGAAGAAAATGGGTATTTTGTTTCTTTTGTTTATGTTTTTTATTTATTTAATTACTAATTTTCCCTTTAAAATATTCCATAATTTTTGATCAAAACATGTGTAAACCATCTGCCAACATGTATTATTGTCTAATTACCATATAAATTCTCTCACTTTAACAATTTAAGCTTTTAACTAATAAAAACCAATATCGATTAACTTTTATATTTTTTATGATTTAGTCCTTTTGCCTTAACTAACTAGCCAAACATCAAAATTATTGGACAAAGCTCTAATACGACACTCTAATAACCTCATAAATATTAAATAAATAATATTTATTGATTCACTGGTCAGAATTGTGGTCTCGAAACCACCTTTTCTAACACCTCTGAAAACTATGTTGTTGCACTTAATCCCTATGGCACCTATAACACCCTCACCAACAATGTCCATTAAACCCTCGCCAACACCAAAGCCACCCTCATTAAAGTTTTCACGACCCTGACCTACTATATATAGGTCTATATTACCCATTTTTTCCCAATATATCTATTATTTCCTAACAATGTTGTCATAATGTATTAAGACTAACCCATCCCCATTAAAGGCAACATTTGGGACCCTATAATAAATATATGGTTTAGATTCATATCCTAAGTTTTCACATTGTTTATAAAATCCTAGTAGCATAATAAATCAGGGTCCACTTGAAACTTTTCTAAGCTACTATTCATATAGTCAAATTTAGGGTGCGTGACAAACTCCTCACCATGAAAATAACTTAACACATACACCATTCTAAATAAGTAGAAACAAACAAATAAACTAATGTCATACATAAATATATAAATGATGTCATACAAACAAACATATGATTGAATTCACGTAGCATTGTAACAAATATATCATAGTAAATATCAATAACTAAACAATAGACAAGATAAATTATATTTATGAGACATGCACAAAAGGCAAAATCATATCTAATGTTGAAATAAACTCATCACACAAATTTAATTAGAGACTTAAAATATAATGTAACTTAATATAATTTAATTAGAGGGTTCAACATAATTTAATTGTTAACTTAATGAATTTACTTAGAGATTTAAAATATAATTTAACTTACTATAATTTATTTAAAGACTTAAATATAATTTCAAACAACGTGTATATTCTTTTGTACAGATTGTTGGATCACATGTTGCAAACTCATTTCTACAACTCAGATAATCCAAAATTATATATTTAACTAGATCTAACTTGATGACCAAACTTGATGGAATTTAATGGACATTAAAAAGTCCATGTCCTATGATAAAACCCAGGGAATTACATGGACATGACTAATGCAAGTTAAGGGACTGAGCTGTAGTGTTATTCACCATTTAATTTTTTTTTAAAAAAAGTGAAACAATTGGTAATGAGTTTAATGAAATGAACAAGCTATATCAGTATTCACTTCATTTTCTGAAATAATAAAACTGAACAAGAATAAGAAAAATGGGGAGAAAATGATATGTCAGTATTGTACTGACTTTATTTACTTTATATTTTTTTATATCTATAGTTGTTTATGAAAGGGACTCTAAAAATTGACAAATGAACTCAAACAGATTGTTTTTTTTTTTACAATATACTATTCAATAGCACCCAAACAAATTCCAATGAAAAATTATAAATTGGGTCGAATTGTTTTTGCTTACCTGGCCACCATAAACATGAGCCTTTTGCCAAAATCTTTACTTAAGCCCCTTCCTTTTTCAACCTAGAAAATATGTCAACAAAAAGTTAGTTTCTTATTATAAAAAACCAGTTAGAACCCAAATAAAAGAACTCAATCTAGAAATTTCACAAAAACTTACCTACACAACATCTCAATTTGCCTTTAAAGCATCAAAATTATGCATTTGGTTCTTAAATTCAAGGAAAATTTTTGGATTTCTAAAATAAGGTTTTTTATTTGGGGTTTTGAGTATCGCTTACTTAATTACAAGGTTCGAACTAAAATACATAAGTACATACAATCCAGTGATTACAAATAAAATGCACGGTAATTAAATTACAAAAACGACTAACTTGAAATCCTAATTTATCATAGATATTCCTGGGGTGTATATTTCTACACATTAGCTCAGACTTTGAACATGCTGCCCAACTCGCTCAGTATGTATAACAAACCGATACGCCACTCCTTGGCATAGTCTCGGCCTTGTTGCTCTAGGCACAGTCTCACATTCATCTTGAAAGATAGGAAGTATTCATTTAAGTTCATAAGAACTTAGTAAGAAATAGTCATTTATACCTTACTCATTAAATGTTATAAACAGGCAGATAGTCCATCACCACTAGCTTCTCTTCTTTAAAGTTTATCCATCTTTATCATGCCATTTAGGAACATGATCATTCTTTCTATCCATGATACCATTGCCTGTATCCTTTATCATAGTTCCATCAATGACTTCATCCCATAGGACTTCCTTTCTAACTCATCTTGATGATGGTTCCTTAGCCCATATTCTTCATAGGTCGATGTTTAGAGTTACTAATCATACCTGACCATTCTTAAACCCTTTTTTTCTTTTAATATTTACAAGTATATGTCTTCCTTCGAATTATCAGACGTAGTCTTTACTCAGATTCGTTCTTTAAACTTACTTGGTTTTTACTTTGTGTTCATTGGGCAACATGTTCTACTCTTACTGGTCTTGATTTTAAAAGAATCCAAGCGGAATATGCTATGCCATTTCATAAGGAGCTCACCACACAATAAGCTCATTAAGAATATCTCACTAAGGGTTCGACATGGTTCGCTGACAAGTGTTAAAAGTAACATGTTCTAATCTCATTCTTAATGCATTTTTGGGTGATTATTCGATGTTAATGGTGAATTTTATGCTCTTAATCCTCTAAATTCATGTTTTCATGCTTAATAAAGCAGGTGAGAGCAAAAGGAGCAAAAGCCAAAAAAATCAGAGTAAGTTATCGGAGCCACATGGGTTGACCCCTTCCAAACGACCTGGCCAAATTAACATGTGAGCCACAAGGTCTACCACATGACCATGTGGCATGCCATGTCAATTTCATGAATTGAAACTCAGAACTACAAGAAAACGTAATTTTTAGGTCTTTCAGACATTCTAAAATGTATATATGACACAAATAAGAAGATAGGAGTGAGTCGTCATAGAATACTCAAGAAAATAACTCGAAAAACACCATTGAAATCATTTTTAAAGAAGATTTTCGTCAAGATTGAAAACTCCCAATTGATTTCTTTGGATATTATCATGAGTTTGTTTCTTCCAATTATACTATCCCTGGGATGTTTTTATTTTCAAGCATGAACTAATTTTTTAAATACCAAAAGAGATGAACCCTATGATAAATTTTGTTTTTTGATTTTGATTTTACACAATAAATACTTAGATCTTGTTCTCAATTATGTGTGCTTAATTCTTGGTTTGATATTACTATATTATTGATCCATGCTTAAAGTGCTTAATTCATAGGAGGAATAGACCTTGTTTAAGAGTAGATCTAGCGTAATTGAGTGGAGTTGCACACAATCCTAGAAATAGGATGACATAAATCTATTAGATTAAAGTCAAATTTTATAACACTCCTAACCGTCTTCATCGTTGGATTAGGGTTACAGAGCATTATTGTACGATTAAAAATATTTGAACATTAAGTCATTCAATAATTTAATCACATCATAAACCATTCATACACACACATACTGTCTTTAAATCGAGCCTTTGAGGTCCTAAAAATAACATAGAAACAATTCAGGATCAATTCGAAATAGTTTGGAAAGTTTTGGAAAAAGATGCAAAATTTACAAAAAAGAGGTCACATGGCTGTGTGGCCAGGTCGTGCGACATAGCTCTAGGCCGTGCAACTTTTGAACTAGGGACACATAACCGTGTCCCAGCTCGTGTCCTCACTCATGTAACTCTTTGAGTAGGGTCACATGCCCATGTGCCAAGCCATGTGTTAAGCCGTGTAACTCATTGTCTTGCACCTTAAGAAAATCATCATATGACACACGGCCGAGTTGCCAGGCTGTGTGACTCACACGGCTGAGTCACGCGTCCGTCTCTCAGGCCGTGTGAACCCAAACCTCACCTAAAATCAAGCCATTTCAAAACCTAACCATGCTTACACATTCAATCTATTTGTGCACACTTTAAACGGACTTAAACATCATCCAAACACATATGAAAATGCCATTTCAATATTCTTATTCAACTAACCAATATGTCATTCAAAGGCACCTCAAATGCATACAAACAACACCTTCCTAAACTTGTCAATATTACCACATTCCAAGGATCATATCCTAGTTCAATACTTACCAAAACATACCAAAAATTATATCATTATCATACCATTCCAAACATACCATAAATAGGCATACTAATATGCATAATAAGGTAACCAATATGACACAATTTCACAAGGCATCAAATGGTACCAAACCATGTAACGCCCCAATTTTTGGGCCTAAAAGTATTGGGCCTTGAGTCTGGGTTCGGGTAGAAGATGGCCCGAATAATTTGGATGTTATTATTATTATTTAATATGTTAGTTTAGTAATTAAATAAATTACGAAGGGTTTATGGTGTGGGAAAAAGTCCGGGGCTCAGCCCATAGCTTTAGCAAAATTCTTAAATTTTGCCTCTTAAAGAAATCTGGGCATAAGGCCTTAAAAATAAGTTGGGCAGAAACTGGGCATAAAGGAACGCCTAGCCCAGTGGTTAGGCACGCTAGACAGCATGGGTTTGATTCCTAGCATACGCAAACATGTTTTTAAGTCAAGGGCTGTCGCAGGTAGACCTTAAGAGTTGTTGGGGCTAACTCATGTCACAATAAGAAACTCAGCCCAATGGAAGGGACGTTAGAAGACTGAAGGCGACCCCAGTTCGAGGCACAGGGCACGCGAGACGTTTACTTTTTTAAGTAAATGGGTTACACTAAAATAGGCTTTAAAAGAATTCGTTAACAGAGTATGTCACAAGGAGCGCCTGTGGCGTAGTGGCAGCAGCGTGCTAGGCATGCCGAGAGGATATGGGTTCGATTCCAGGGGAAGGCGAAATTTTGATTTATTTTTAAGTAGCCGTGACTGCGGTAGTTAAGCCTTAAAATTAAATGTGAGAAGATTATGACATCAAAGGAAAGTTTGGTGCAGTGGCCAGCAGTAGGATGTGGAGCGCAGGGACAGGAGGAGGTCTGGAGTTCGAGCTGCTGCGCGCGCGAAGGACCAATTTTGCTGCTCGCGTAGGGAAGGAGTTAGAGTCTGATCAAGACTCTCTTAGCAGCGTGCTGAAGTGGTTCAAGGGGTGGATAAGGCTACTAAACGGTGGGAAGGAGTTTAAATGAAATTCAAAATGTGCTAAGGGCTAAAATTAAGGAGCAAAATAAGGGAAGGAGTTTAAATGAAATTCAAACTGTGCTAAGGGCTAAAATTAAGGAGCAAAACAAGGGATTCGAATATAGAAAGGACGGTGGTGCCAAAATAGAACTCATTTGGCTTTGGGCAATTAGATACCGAAATAGCTCTAAAATTTTGGCTAGGATGAATTGTTTGTTTATTTTTTTTTCAGCTCAAATTCTCTTATCATATTTTTTATTTTATTTCATCAACTTTCACTCCATCTTTCTTTTCCTCGCCGAAGCCTAAATCTCCTATTGCTATTCTTAAAGTTCTTTCCCTTTTCTTTTTCTTCCACCAAACCATTGCTAATCGATTACCCTTCAAAAAGCCAAACCACACTACGTGGTAGCCGACTTTACTCCTTAGCCGAATCCTCTATTCTTTTTCTTCGTTATTCTTCTATTTTCTTCTTAAACCAAAATAAGCATACCTAAGAATAGGTTCTAGAATCTGAATCATTAGATCTGTTCTTTACTCGTATTTTGGGGATTTAATTTACATCAGATCAGGAATAGGAAGGTACTTGGGAATGTTTCTGGCAAGTGAATCTTTGATAAGTGCTCAGATCTCATCTCTCTGTTCATTATTTCGGGAGTTATGAAAAAGCCAGAAACCTCTATTCACATAGGGTGGCTATCGACTAAGACTAAAGGGTTATTGGTTTTGTTTATTGTTCTGTTATGAGTAAGGTGGAATAAAGGCTGTTGATCAAGGAGCAGTGGGAAGCGAGGACATCGAAATAACTGGATCTAGACTTAGTCATTATTTGTGACAAAGGATAGGTACATGGTAGATTTTGGCAAGCGATCGTCATAAAACAGGTGTGTAAACGACACCCACTAGTAGACTAGATCGGCAAAAGTCGAAAAGCTGAAATACCGAAAAGCCTGCATTTCGAGAACTTACGAGCTTGTGAGTGCTCCTGGGATTGTTTGTAGTGATAATTTTGGTATCTTCAACGGTAAGATTGCAAAGTGCGCAATTTCGTGCACCTCGGTGAATTTGGGCTTCGATGGGCCGAAATTGGGTAATGGGCAACGGGCCCATTTCGGTAAAAATGTCTGGTAAGTATTCTGAAGACACGTTAATAACTGTAATGAGCATGAAACCCTAAAAAGACTGATAAAATTACTAAAATTCCTCTGTAAGGTAGAATTACCGTATTACCCCTAAAGGGGTAAGTTTACAATTACGCCCCTCGAGGGTAAATAACTATTCTTACGCTATAATCTGACTGTCTTTCTGAACCATGCCTTGTTAATTATATATATATATATTCTGTATACATGTCATACTGCATGGGGTTGGTTTTCTTATGGAGGAAGAACCCGTTCTGGTGGTTGTGCCACATATTCTGATATAAGCAGCTTTGCTGCGGATTATAGTTAGTGCCGCAACCGGTGCTAACACTGTAAGTGTAGGGATGGCGTGGGTGATTTATTCCCCACAGGAAGTGTAGGGATGGACGGAGGCAAGTGCAGGGTTGGATGGGGTTATCATGCATTAATCATATGAGAACATTTTGTTATGGGCCAACTGTATTGAAATGGGCCCAACTGTGTTAATATGGGCAAGGCCCAATATATCTCAACTTGTAATAGGGCTACGGCCAAGATTGAAACTGATATGGGCTAGGCCCAGTATAATCTGATACTGTAAGGGGCTATGGCCCAGATTAATATTGATATGGGCTAAGGCCCAGTTAACTCTAATTTCTGAATAGGGCTTAGGCCCAGTAAAGCTTGAACTGATTTAGGCTCTAGTTGGGTTTATTTTACACACTGAGTTTTCCAAACTCACCCCTTCCTTTTACCCTTGCAGGTGAGCCTTAAACTGGGGACTTGGAGCTGGTAGGATTCAGGGTGGCCACGTGGACAGCATAGATGGTTTTTAATTAAATTAGTAGTTCTTTAAGTTATTTTTCAGTTATATTTTGGGTTGTAACAAGGCCGTTTTAATTATTTTTAACTGTTTTTAGTATGTTTTGCTAGCTTAGATATGATATTATTTTAATTGTTTGAAATTGAATAGCTCTAGGAGCATTTTAAAAGGGTTACTTGATTTCAATATATCATGATAACAAAGAAAAGCTTTCGCAACGAAAACATTTTCAAAATTAATAACCTTTTCAAATGGTTTTAAACGAATTGGTTTTCCATGAACAATCACTCAGTTAAGGTGTGGCAATGGTTGTGTGCATGTCTAGGATTGGATCCGTGAAGAGCTGGGTACTTAAGCAGTCTAATTGACTCACCTCCTCTTTTCTGGCATCCTACCTGGTGCACAGCTTCTATTCACTTTAATCTATAACGAAGATATTCTTTAAACACTAAGAAAGACTTTAGATAAAACATGACTTTTCTAGTAACGCTTCAATATGACATACCGGATTCGGTCATAACGTCTGGGTCGGGTTTGGGGTGTTACAAACCAACCTAACTTTCAAAACTTATACATATTAAAACACAAACAAAACATTCATCAAAATTACCATTACAAATCATCCTATACATGCCATTATAAACCTTGGCCAAAATGTTCAAAAACTACCGAAATTTTTTTTGGATAGTGTGATAGATCTTCGATGAGCTTCCAACCAAATTGAACTTCTAATAATCTATAAAACAATGGAAAGAAACTATGTAAGCAACAATGCTTAGTATGCTCACATAAACATAACTTACCATTTCCATAATACAATACATAGATTAAATACAATTCAACACCAATGCCAAAAGCTTATCAAAACCTAATCAACATCACCAACTCACAAGTTGGCATGCTTATCCATAACATAAAGGAAATCAATCATAAGACATATAAATTTCCATATGTACAACATCATTAATTCATGAATCCTTTCATTTAATCATGATTCAATCCATTTACATACTTACCATTCCATTCCCTTTTCTTGCTCTTGAACCATCTAGATTTTCGTTGGATACATGAGAAAGCTCACACGAAATGTGCCTTTACATATAACCGTAACATTTCCTTTACATCATTACTAATATAAGCTGTGGAACACGAGTTGTTGGTCGAAATGTAAGCTACACGATGCTTTTCACACGAGCTATGAAGAATCTGCAGCAAATGTAGCACCTCAGCCATTGGTAGGACATTCAAGACTAGCACTCGAAACATGAAATCCCTAATGACATGTCATTTGTATCCTAAGTATTCCTAAGGTTCAACCAGGACTCAATAGCTGTCAATTCGTCATAGCATTGATACATTTATATATCAATCCATTTGCATTAAAAATAACATATAAAACATTCAATTTAAATAACATTAACACGAGAACCATTCATATGAACTTACCTTGATAGTTAGGGCATAGAAATATGATCAAGCTAATCCGAAGCATTAGATTTTCCTCAATCTAAGTCCGAACGTGATTTATCTTGATCTAAATAGGTAATTTCATTCAATTAAATACTTTAGTATTCAATTTAATCCACATTTCATATTTATGCAAAATTACAAATTCACCCCTAACATCTAAATACGTAATTTCATTCAATTAAATACTTTAGTATTCAATTTAATCCACATTTCATATTTATGAAAAATTACAAATTCACCCCTAACATTTTAACTTTTTACAATTTAGTACTTAAGTTTATAAATTGAAATCTAACCATTTTAATCCTCCATTCAAGCTAGCCGAATTTATTAGGGACTTATACTAACCCAATTAAACCACCAGTTTATAAATTTAATATGAAATTTTACTATTTTCACAAATAAATCCCTAAATGCAATTTCATCAAAAATCACTTAACAAAACTTGTTTATTTCTCAACAAAGATTCATAATCTAGCAATTAACATCAAAACTGTGACAGCCTTAAAACGACCCTAGTCGGAATGTGGTTTCGGGACCACAAAACCGAGGCATAAAAATAATTTAATATTTATTTTATTTCCTATAATGTGTGTTAACTCATGTGTGACATTTTTGATGTTTTGATTTAGAGCTATAAATGTGAATTTCACTAGAAAGGACCTAGTAGTAAACTTTGAAAGTATGATGGGGAAATGTGTGATGACTAATTAAAGCATGCATGCAAAACAATGGACTTGCATGTCAAATTCCCCCCCCCCCAATAGCTAGTGGCTGGCCATGATAAGGAATTATGGGCAAAATCATGTCATGAAACATGTTTGGTAAGTGGGTTATGTTGGAATGAATAAAATAAGGAGTATGGAATAAAAAAAAATGTGTGTGTGAAGGCTTCTCTCCCTCCCCATTGCCGTGTAGGTAGGAAAGAAAACAAAAAAATTTTGTTCATCCATTTCACTCTCTTTTTGGCCGAAAATACTAAGGATAAGGAAGGAGTTTTGCTTCATGCTTGGTTTGGAAGAGGATTAGGAAGGGGTTTGGCTATACTTGCATCAAGATTAAGGTATGTTTGATGTTGTGCCATGAGATTCATGCATGTTTTTGGTTGCTAACTTGATGTTCTTATTAGCCCATGGTTCAAATCTTTGTTATATCATGGGGATGGTATTAGGCCAAGGTGGATTTTGAGTTAATGCCATTGCATGTTAAATATGAAGCTTGATGATGATACATGTGATGGTGGATTGAGGACTCTTAGATTTTCTTTAAGCATTTTTGAATGAGATACTAAGTTCTTTGTGTAATCATGACCAAAATTATGGTGTTGTGATGTATTCGGCCATGGTACATCCATAAGTGTGATTTATGCTCATTGCATGGAAAGTAAGATTTGTGTTTCGAAATCATGTTCATGTTTAGTTACAATCAACTTGAGATTCGGCTCTAGCATATATATATGTATATATGTTTGAGCATGATGTATTGGTATGACATATATATACTATCTCAAGGTATATACTTACTTATGATGATGTTTGGTTATGAAGGAAATGATAGATGTGTATTGAGTTACAATATGGAATGCATTAGTTAGTAAAATGTATGCTGTTTTTGTGTGGTAATAAGTGTATAATTGGCCTCAACATGGACATGCATATTCGGCCACATGAGGGGAAATTGGTGTGCATGCATTCGGTTAGAGGCAAGCATATTGATGCCTATTCTTGGCTTAGAAAATTCGGCTAAGAGGAATATTAACTAATGTGTTGAGTTCGATTCATGATTCGTACATATGCGACTTTGATGCCTAATGAGTATATATATTGGCTAAGTACCTTGAATTCCTCTTTCGATGCTTAAATGATTAAATCAATTTATTTGTCAAATTAAGCTCAAGAGCAAAGGGGAGCTAAATCCGATAAAGGGAAGGAAAAAGTAGTCGAGTAGCCGTTGAAATCGCTCGACAACATCCAAGGTAAGTTCTTGAGTAATAGAGCTTAAATTCTGAATTGATTAGATCATGTTTAAAGCAAATTAAAATCATGCTCTTTGTGTGTGGCTATTGAGCCGAAATTGCAAGTGTGAAAAGTGCCTTGTGTTTGAGTTTTGCTATTGAAAATGAAATACGAATGTGTGATAATTGATTGATAATTGTGCTCGGTTATTCGAATGATGTCCGGGCTAAGTCCCGAAGGCTTTGTGCTAAGTGACTATATCCGGACTAGGATCCGAAGGCATTCGTGCGAGTTAATAAATCCGGGCTAAGCCCGAAGGCATTTGTGCAAGTTACTAAACCCGGGTTAAGTCCCGAAGGCATTCATGCGAGTCACTATAACCGGGCTTCGTCCCGAAGGCATTTGAGCGAGTCGTTATATCCGGTTAAATTCCAAAGGTACGTGATTCGAGAATGAGCGATCTTGCTATAAAATTTTCAGTTAATACGCTTGAAAAATTCCAGCAATGAGGTATGTTCGTATGTGCTTGAATTAGTTGATTCCCTTCGAATAATATTCGCTCAGTCGAGTAATGGGTTTCCGGTATTTGGCTAAGATGATCCCTTATGTATGAACATAGGGGTTGGAATGTGAAATGAGTATGATATTGAGAATTTGTGCATATGAAATTATCCGTTAGCTTTATGAATGCTATGCTTTTGTTGTGCTGGAATCTCTTGCTCAAACTTACTAAGCATAAATTGCTTACTCCGTCTTCTCTGTTTCTCTGTTTTATAGATTTTGCTCGTTAGCTATCGGATTCGGGATCATCGAAGTCGAAGTCATCCACACTATCAAAGCCCCCATTTTGGTACAATTTTGGTTGAACTTTGAAATGGCATGTATAGGACTACCCTTTTGTTGAAGGTCATGTACCTTTCGGTTTGTGTAAACTTGGATAGCCATGCGAAAATGGCTTATATCGTTTTAGCATAGTACCATAATCGTTTGTTTGTTGATCATTATGAGGTATGGAATTGTTTTGAAACGATTAGCCATTGGGATGGTTAATCATGATCACACTTTGTGCTATGTATGCAAAAGGGGCCAATTGAATCATGGAAATCATGAAATAGGTAAAGCCTACCTTAAAGGCAGATGCTAACAGCAGCAGTGATGTGGATGTGAAAAATCACTAAAAATAGTAGGAATGGTATTAAATAGTGAATAAATTATATAAATTAAATTTGATGAATCTAATTTCATGTGGAAGAAATGAAACGGTCATATGAGTTATATGTTAAGAGATATTAAAGTTCTCGTGAAACAGGGCCAGAACGGTTTCTGGATCCCCTGTTCCGACTTTGGAAATTCATTGTAAATTAACAAGAGATAATTAGGCGTCATTCCATATATGTATAGATTCCTCTACGAGTCTAGTTTCTATAGAAACAAACGACATCAGTATTAAATCCCTGTACAAGGAGATATTCAATTCGTAACGCACGAAGGTCAGTGTAGTCGAACCCTGGGATAGGGAGACTTTAACTAATAAACTGTACTAATTGGCTCAACCAAAAATTCTAGAAAAAAATATGTAGATGGAAATATGAGTTTAGTTTCATGGAAAAATTACGAAACAAATTTTCGAGCTTTGAAACTCAAGATATGATTTTTAAGGCGACAGTGACGCAGTGACCAGGTAGTCTGGAAATTTCTAAATGGACTGTGAAAATAGTTAAGTCTGTGTGCACCTTGTGTCCGATTCCGGTAACGGACTCGGGTACGGGGTGTTACAAAAACCTATTAAAAAAATTAATGGTAAGTCCCTCAACCTTTAATAATTTTACAAATTAACCCTCAGACTAACTAGATTAAGCTAAAACGACCTCAAAAACATAAAAATCATTAAAAACGAGGTTGAAATCACATACCATGCACCAATTTAAGCCTAGTTGAACCAAGCTATCAACAATGGAGTATCTCTTCTCTTAAAATTGGTTAAACATGAAAAAATAACGATGATGAATGTTTTATTTTCTTTTGTTTTGAGGTTATTTACTCAAATACCATATTAACCTTATTATTAGCCAAAAATTACATTAACAACTTGCCCATGCACATCCACTAGCATTCATTATGATATATTTACCATATAAACCCTATATCTTTCCTTTCCATAGCCTTTTAACCCCTTTAACTAATAGAACTCAACTTTTGCATATTTTACGATTTAGTCCTTTTCATCTAATTAACCATTTAAACATTAAAATTTTTTAAAGAAATTTTAACACGACCTTAATATAATCTCGTGGGCCTATAATAAATAGTAAAATCCTACTTTACTCATCAAAATTGTTGTCCCGAACCACTATATCTGACATCACTGAAAAACGGGTTGTTATAACTCTCTTCCCTAAAGGAATTTTTTTCCCCGAAAATCTTACCAGAAAATAGGTTTAGGTATTGCACTTTCATAGCTGCTTTCGGTTCCCAGGTAGCCTCTTCGATTCCACGATGTTGCCAAAGAACTTTAACTAAAGCTATACTTTTGTTTCTTAATTCTTTAACTTCTCGAGTTAAAATTCTGACTGGTTCTTCACTATATGACATATCTAGATGAATCACAACATCTACAGGAAAAATCACATGTGAAGGACCTAACTGATACCTTTGTATCATTGATATATGAAATACATTATGAATCTTCTTTAACTCTGATGACAAAGCCGACTGATAAGCCATTGGCCCAATCTTTTCAACGATCTCATACAGCCCAATGAATCGCGAACTAAACTTTCCCTTTAGGCCAAATCAAAATCCCTCACACGTCTGAGACATACGGCCATGTCTTTGCCCGTGTGTTTACTATCATGCATACTGACTTAGAATTTTTACGTGTAGGGGACACACAGTGAGTGAGAAAAAGTTACTCGGTGTTGATTTGATACGAGGAATCGAAGAAAATGTCAAAGTAATACGTGATAGTTTGAAAGCTACTTCTGATCGTCAAAAATCTTAAGTGGACTTGAAAAGGAAAGATATTTAGTTTCAAGTTGGCAACAGAGTATTTTTAAATAAAAATACACATGGGCTAGGACACGGGCGTGTCATGGCCGTGTAAAGGACACGGGTATGTCATGGCCGTGTAAAGCACACGGGCCAGGGACACTGGCGCCGTGTGAAAACCCCTATAGGTGTGCAATTAGGATTAATTCCACACAAGTGGAGGACATAGGCATGTCCTTATATTGTTTAGGCTATGTAAGCCACACGAGCCATCGGCACGCCCATATTGAAATGGCCACACGGAAGTGTACCTTGTTTCAAATTCAAATTTTCTATAGATGGTTTAAGGGCCCGAGTTGATCCTGAATAGTTTTCAATGGTCGATTAGGGGCTCATAGGCCCATTACAAGAGGTTTAAAGTAAAAATTGAAAAAAAAAATTAAATTGGACCGAGTCTGGGTGACTTGTGAACGTTTGTGTGCATGAAATCGAGTTAGGTAATGCCTCATATTTCACTCCGGTGTGGGTTATGGATATGGGGTGTTACATTTAGTGGTATCAGATCTATAGTTTAGTCGGTTCTAGAACTAACCTAGCGAGAGTACAGGTCTAACTATATATGCAATAACTGTATATTGATAGTGTGATGACTTCCGATGATTATAAATTGTATTTCTATGTAGTAAATGGATCCTGATAGAGTCACGATGGATGACATAGATAGTAACGCGTCGGCTCCCGCCGAGGGGATCGCGCCAGTTGAGAGTGAGCCTGTGACTATGGCCCAAGACGGAGGGGCTAGAGCAACCTATCTCTGAATGATGGACGCTTGGTACACAGAGTTTGTTCGTGTGAATCCGAACACTCTACGTCCTCCACCTCCTCCGATTCCTCAGTATGCCCCGGTAGCTCCGCAAGGCACAAACATGTTTAAAAGAGAGAAACCTCTAGTGCATAAGATTCGGATGCAAGAGGCTGGGGAATTTCGGGCTAGTATAGATGATGACCCTGAGAGGGCAGAGTTTTGGTTGAAGAATACCATTAGGGTATTCGATGAACTATCGTGCACACCTGAAGAGTGCCTAAAGTGTGCAGTGTCACTCCTATAGGATTCAGCTTATCAGTGGTGGAATACTCCCTTATCCGTTGTACCGAGAGAGAAGATCACTTGGGAATTCTTTCAGGAAGAATTTCGGAAAAAGTATATTAGCCAAAGGTTCATAGATCAAAAGTGGAAGGAATTTCTAGAGCTAAAGCAAGGCCAAATGTCGGTGACAGAATATGAACGTGAATTTGTAAGGCTCAATAAGTATGCGCGGGAGTGCGAGTCTATAAAAGCCACCATGTGTAAAAGGTTTGAGGATTGTCTAAATGAGGATATCCGAGTATTTATTGGCATTTTAGAGCTAAGGGAATTTGTGGTGCTCGTTGAGAGAGCATGCAAGGCAGATGAGCTGGTAAAAGAGAGGAGGAAAGCGGCCATTAAGTCACGAGATTCAAAGAAGAGACAGATGGAGAAGTCACATCAGTCCTCATCTAAGAGATCGAAGGAATTTACTATCCGATTGAATGCTTCGGTGGGGTTTTTGAATAGAAACAAGAACTGACAGAACACAATTTCTAGAGCCTAGACCACTTCTGTCGCGAACCTCGATAGTGCTCGGCCAAATAGGCCAGAATGTTCACAATGTGGTAGGCATCACTTCAACGAGTGCTGGGGAAATGAAAGGGGCTATTTTAAGTGTGAATCATTAGAACATTTCATCTGAGAGTGTCCTGAAATGGAAGAGAGAGAGAATAAGTAAGAAGTGAAGGCAAGTAGTGCTCATTTGAGGGGTAGACCACAGAAGAACC
Organism: Gossypium arboreum; assembly: GCF_025698485.1. Classification (NCBI taxonomy): domain Eukaryota; kingdom Viridiplantae; phylum Streptophyta; class Magnoliopsida; order Malvales; family Malvaceae; genus Gossypium; species Gossypium arboreum. The sequence goes on along the minus strand of NC_069071.1, from coordinate 100,008,861 downwards.
TTGAAAGCGGGACTGCTAGCAGAGGTGAGCCAAGAGATGCTACATTGAGGTCTGAAGGTAGAGTGCGTGCAAAAACTTACGCTATTCGCGCCCGTGAAGAGGCAGAGTCTCCCGACGTAATCATGGGTACCTTTTTTATCCATGAAATATCTGTTGTTGCTTTAATTGTCCCAGGGTTTACCCACTCTTATATTTGTATGGAATTGATACCTCGTATGAACATGATAGTAGAGTCCACTGAGTTTGTAATAAAAGTGTCTAACCCTTTAGGCAGACATGTGTTAGTGGACCAAGTATGTAGAAATTGTTCTTTGACAATTAGAGGTCATTGTTTTTCGGCTAACTTGATGTTATTGCCGTTTAATGAATTTGATGTAATCCTTGGGATAGATTGTTTGACTTTTCATAGTGTTGTAGTGGACTGTGGGAGAAAAGTTATTGAGTTGAAATGTGAAGATGAAAATGTTCTTCGAGTAGGTCTAGATGAATCAGATAATTTGCCTGTAATAGTATCATCTTTGACGGCTGAGAAATATTTGAGGAAATGATATGAGGCTTACATAGATTTGGTGTTGAATACTCAAGTGTCTGAGTTGAAGATTGAATTGGTACCAGTGGTTTGTGAGTTTATGGATGTATTTCCAGAGGAATTACTCGGATTACCTCCAGTTGGTCCCCGTAAGACACCTATCTTGATTGCTCCATATAGGGTGGCTCCTACAGATTTAAAGGAGTTGAAAGCTCAACTACAAGATTTAATTGACAAGGGCTTTACGAGACCGAGCTTTTCCCCATGAGGTGCCACAGTACTCTTTATGAAAAAGAAAGATGGGTCGATGAGGTTATGTATCTACTATAGACAGCTCAATAAGGTAACATTGAAGAATAAGTATCCTTTGACAAGGATTGATGACCTATTTGATTAGTTAAAGGGAGCTATTGTATTTTCCAAGAATGACCTGAGGTCAGGATACTACCAATTAAGAGTAAAAGAGCAAGATGTATCGAAGACTGCGTTTCGGACAAGATACAAGCATTATGAGTTCCTCGTCATGCCCTTTGGTTTAACTAATGCCCCGGCGTTATGGATTTGATGAACTGCATTTTTCGACCGTATTTGGATAAGTTCGTAGTGGTCTTTATCAATAACATACTAATTTAGTCACGTGATGAGAGTGAGCATGCGAAGCATTTAAGGACTGTATTACAGACCCTGAGAGACAAACAATTGTATGCCAAGTTCAATAAGAGCGAATTTTGGCTTAAGGAGGTTGGATTTCTAGGACACATTGTGTCAGGTGACGAGATTAGAGTTTACCCACGCAAAGTCTCGGCTATTGTTGAATAGAAACAGCCAGAGAATATGACAGAGGTCTGAAGCTTTTTGGGTTTGGGATACTATAGGTGGTTTTTAAACAGATTCTCTATGATGGCAACCCCGATGACAAGACTGCTGCAAAAACATGTCAAGTTCGAATGGACAGAAAAGTGCCAATAGAGTTTCAAGCAATTAAAGGCTTTGTTGATCGAGGCCCCAGTACTAGTTCAACCGGAGTCGGGTAAGGAATTTATGACATATAGCGACGCCTCTTTGAATGGTTTGGGGTACGTGATTATGCAAGAAGGCAAGGTTATAGCCTATGCCTTAAGACAACTAAAGCCACATGAGAAAAATTACCCGACACACGATCTAGAGTTGGCCGCCATTGTGTTCGCATTGAAAATTTGGAGACACTATTTATATGGAGAGAAATGTTGAGTATTCACTGACCACAAAAGTCTCAAGTATTTAATGACGTATAAGGAATTGAATCTACGGCAACAAAGGTGGCTAGAGCTAATAAAATATTATGAGCTGATAATTGATTATCACCCGGGAAAGGCAAATGTAGTCACCGATGCCTTGAGTAGAAAGTCAATGTTCGCTTTGAGAGCCATGAATACTCAGTTGTCTATGTCTAGCGATGGTTCTATCCTAGCAGAGTGGAGAGGTAGACCAACATTTTTACAAGAGATCCGTGCTCAGAAAGATGATAAGGAGTTGCAAGCTAAGATGACTCAGTGTGAGACGAATTATGAATCTGAGTTTCGTATTGGTGTTGATGGATGTTTAATGTTCAAAAATAGAGTTTGTGTACCCAAGAAAAATGAGCTTATTCAAAAGATTCTATGAAAGGTGCATAGTGGTTGTTTGTCCGTCCACCCAGGCAGTGTAAAAATGTACAATGACCTGAAGAAAATGTACTGGCGGTTAGGGATGAAAAGGGATATTTCAGAGTTTGTTTCCAAGTGTCTTGTGTGTCAACAAGTGAAGGCTAAACACTAAGTACCTTCAGGTTTACTTCAACCTATCACGATCCCTGAGTGGAAGTTGGATCGGATTACTATGGATTTTGTGACGAGCTTGCTGGTAACCCCAAAGAAAAAAGATGCTATTTGGGTTGTTGTAGATGGGCTAACAAAGTCGGCACATTTTATACCAGTGCATGCCGACTACTCCCTTGAGATATTGGCTGAATTGTACGTTTCCAAGATTGTAAGGCTACATGGAGTGCCTTTGTCGATTGTTTCAGATAGGGATCTGAGATTTAGCTCGAGGTTTTGGAAAAAGTTACTGGAGGCATTGGGAACAAAGTTGAGTTTTAGCACGACATTTCACCCATAAACAGACGACCAGACAGAAAGAGTGATTCAGATTTATGTTGCGGTGTTGTGTTCTCGAGTTCCAAGGCAGTTGGGAAAAGTTCTTGCCATTGGTTTAATTCACCTACAACAACAGTTATTAGACAAGTCTGAAAATGACGCCTTATGAGGCTTTGTATAGGCGAAAGTGTCGAATGCCCTTATATTGGACTGAGCTGAGAGAGGGCCAGATTCACGGAGTCAATTTAATCAAAGAAACAGAAGAGAAAGTTAAAGTGATTCGTAACTATTTGAAGGTCGCCTCGGATAGACAGAAATCCTACGCAGATTTGAAACTAAAAGAAATTGAGTTTCAAGTCAGCGAGAAGGTGTTTTTGAAAATATCTCCGTGGAGAAAAGTCCTCAAATTTGGTAGAAGAGGCAAGTTGAGTCCTCGATTCATAGGACCATATGAGGTTATTGAGAGAGTAGGACTAGTTGCCTATCGATTGGCTTTGCCACCAGAATTGGAAAAGATTCACGATGTATTTTATGTGTCCATGCTAAGCTAATATAGGTCAGGCCCTTTGCAGATGATTGCGCCGACAGAGGTTAAGATTCATCCAGACATAACTTATGGCTAAGAGCCAATCAAGATATTGGCTCTAGAAGTCAAACAATTAAGAAATAAGAGTATTGCACTTGTGAAAGTTTTGTGGCATAGACATGGAGTCGAAGAAGCCACATGGGAACCCGAGGAGCCTACAAGATATCAATACCCGAATTTATTCACTAGTAAGATTTTCGGGGACGAAAATCCCTAAAATGGGAGAAATGTAACGGCCTGCTTTAGGGCCTAGTCAAAATAGTGGTCTCAGGATCACAAATCTAGAGTCGAATAAATTATTTTATAAATATTTTGATATTTTAGCGTGTTTTTAATGGTGCATGAAAAATTTGGTGAAGTAATTTTAACGTTTGTGAGTCCAATTGCGAAAAAGGACTAAATCATGCAAAAGTCCTATTTTGATAGCTGAAAGTGTCAAATAGCTAGAGAACCTAAAATTGGGGGTCTTTAAAGGGAAATTAGACCCTAAGATTGTGCATGGCTGGCCATAGGAGGTAATTTGGTCAAAAGTCCAAGTTTGGTGGGTTTGGTGACTAATTTGACTAAAATAGAAATAAAAGAAAAGAAAGATGATATCATCCCATTTTCCTATTTCTTCTCCACTGATTTTTCAGCCTTTTTTGGGGGTTTTGAGCTTCAAAAATTTCAACAACTTTAAGCCTTCACAAGTAAGTGATTTTCCAACCCTTTGTTGAATATTTTTGTACTTTTGATACCCTTGAAGCATGAGCTTTCAAATGAGAGTACTATTTTTCAAAATGATCAAGAGTGTAGGGTTTTGCCATGAAAGGATTTGAAATGTTTTCTGATTTTTTATGGAAGAAAATGAGTCTTGGGTGTCTCATAACCAACTTTTGTGAAAGGTGTTAGCATGAAAACACCTAAAATGACTATTTTGCATAAGTTGTAAAATAGATGATAAGTGTGTGAAATGGTGGGAATTTGGAGTTGCTATAAAAGTAGAAAGGGTTCGGCTAGGCTTAAGGTGTGAAGAAATTTGATAAAAATTGATTTTTGAACTTAGGGGTAAAATGGTCATTTTGCAAAAGTCTAGGGGTAAATTGGTCATTTTGCCCAATTATGTATTGTAGAGTGCCTAGATTGATAAGGTGACTAAATAAGTGCATTTTGTTATTTTAGAAAATACCGAATCCAAAACTAGACCGGGGGGAAAGCCAAGCAAATCAACTAAATCGACTAGTCGCCATATTTTGTAATCCAAGGTAAGTTGTATGTAAATAATACAACTACATTGATAATATATGTGATTGAATTGTATTGAAATTATTATAGCATGAATTGCTTGATTTTGGAAATGAGATAATGTGATGAGAATAGAGATAGTAGAATTCTCGAATGAACCTCAGGAAATAAATCGGATATTCATGCTATGAAATTTGGGACACTTGTGTGAGCTAGTGTAAGACATGACTGGGACATGCATCGGCCACATTATGAGAGCCAGTGTAAGACCATGTCTGGGACATGGCATCGGCATTAAGACTAGCGCTAGTGTAAGACATGTCTGGGACATGCATCGGCCTCGAGACGTAAGCCAGTGTAAGACATGTCTGGGACATGCATCGACTACGAGATGTGTTAGTGTAAGACCATGTTTGGGACATGGCATCGGCACAAATATGATAGAGCTTGTGTAAGACCATGTCTGGGACATGACATCAGCACCTGACCCAATGTTTGAGGCTAAATGAGTATCCGATAAAGTTCTAAATGGTTCAACGGTGAAAGTATGATTTCAAGTCAACAAATAAAGTATAACCGTGTTGTGAGTGGTAAAGGTACTTATATGGTATGTATGAAATGTGAACTCAATATATGCTATATGAGGTGTAATGAATATTGATGAGTAAGTTTTGCTTATGCCACTTGTGTATTATGATACTTGTTGATGGATGGTAAATATATGTTGTATATTTATTTATGTGCAACTTACTAAGCTTTATGCTTACTCCCTCTCCTTTTCCATTTTCTTATAGTGCCACCTATCTTGCTCAAGGATCATTGGAAGTCAGAGATATCGATCACATTATCAATTAAAGCTTTCGGTATAGTTTGATTTATATTTTGAATACGGCATGTATAGGGCTTAGCTTTGCTATTTTTGTGTCTTTGAAAATTGGCCAAATGTGTTGGCTTGGGCTGGAAACCCTTCATTTTGTATTAAGCCTTGAATGGTCACAAATATTCATTTTGATTTATATGCAAAGATGTATTTTTCATAGATGAGTAAAATGAACAAATGGAATGTTGGTTATTGTGGCTGATATGGTTGCATAGGATAGTTTTATCTTGATTGCGGTTGCTAGTATGCAGGTTGAGTGAGTAAGGGTGGAAAATAGGCTTGGTAAATAGCCTTATATTGTCCACATGGGTAGACACACGGACGTGTGTGACACACGGTCTGCCCTATGGGCATGTGGTATAGCCGTGTGTCCCCTGCACGTAAAAATTCCAAGTCAGTATGCATGATAGTAAACACACTGGCAGAGACACGGCCGTGTGTCTCAGACATGTGAGGGATACAGCCTAGCACACAGGCGTGTGCCTTGGCTGTGTATCATTTTGGGGATGCTAACATCAGAAACAGAATGTCTATGTTTTTACACACAGGCTAAGACACGGGCGTGTCATGGCCGTGTGAAGCACACGGGCCAAGGACACGGGCGTGTGCCAAGCCGTGTGAAAACCCCTGTAGGTGTGCAATTAGGATTAATTCCACACGAGTGGAGGACATGGGTGTGTCCCTGTATTGCTTAGGCCGTGTAAGCCACACAGGCAATCAACACGCCCATATTGAAATGGACATAAGGGCGTGTGCCTTGTTTCAAAGTCAAATTTTCTATAAATGATTTAAAGGCCCGGGTTGATCCCGAATAGTTCCCAATGGTCGATAGGGGCTCGTAGGCCCATCACAACAGGTTTAAAGTAGAAATTGAAAAAAAAATTTAAATTGGACCAAGTCTGGGTGACTTGTAAATGTTTGTGTGCATAAAATCGAGTTAGGTAATGCCTCATATTCTGATCTGGTGTGGGTTATGGATATAGGGTGTTACACAATCTATCTGATTCAATTCAGATTCTTTCACCATTCTGATACTTTAACACAGTATGCTTTTGTCTACAATTCACAATAGTATCATGTAGAGCTAACCAGTTTATACCCAAAATCATGTCAAACCGATCAAAGGGTAACAACATTATATCAGCTGAAATGTTGCAATCCTGAATCATCAAAGGAAAGTTTTTACAGGCTTTATCAACTAACACAACCTAAAGGATTCCTTACTTTAACCACAAATTCAATAGACTCAAAAGATATTTTCTTATCTGATACTAAAGTTGTGCATACCTATGAGTGAGTTGACCCCGAGTCAATCAAAGCATTAACGTTATTATCAAAGATAGAAAATGTACCAGTGATCACATCAGGTGCTGAAACTTCCTCTTGAGCACGAATCGCATAAGCCCTAGCTGGTGCCCGTGCCTCAGATCTAATCGTAGAATCTTTCTTTTACACGCTAACTATTACCCGCATTTCCAGTATTTCGGGGTGGTCTCCCTCTCGCAGTCGTATTACTCGAACGAGTATTTTGAGCATTATGCTTATTTGATCTTTTCAGGCAATCTTTGAGAAAATGATAATAAGAACCACATTTAAAACACGACCCATCTTTCAATCTACATTCTATGAAGTGTCATCTATTACATTGTTAACATTAGATTTTGTTGTTTCTGACACTACCCACACTAGCTACAGATGTAGCCTGAGGTCTCGAACTCGAATGTTGTTTTCCTTTATCTTTCTGAATAACATACCGAAGCTGATGAACGACTGTGAAATTCTTTTGATTTCTTCCATGAAGATGAGAATGATTTTCCCATAGGTCATTTACCTGTGTCACGAGTCTTAGAATCTACTTTTGTTCTGGCTCTACTGAGTTCTTCGGTTTTGTGTGATCTATCAACCAAAACTATGAATTCTTTCAACTCAAGAATCTCGACTAGGAATTTAATATCTTCATTTAAACCATCCTCAAATCAGGTACAGATAACAACGTCTGATGGTACACACTATCAAGCATATTTGCTAAGTCACAAATTCTATCTCATACTTGACTACTGTCATACGGCTTTGTTTCAATTCCAGAAATTATTTGCATTTCTTATCGAGGAACCTCTAGCTTACATATTTCTTTCTAAAATCTATCTAAAAGAATTCCCAATTTACACAGTCTTTTGGTACGACCGTAATCAACGTATTCCACCACTAATATGTTGACTCTTTTAGTAACAATATAACGTACTTTAAACATTCTACCAGTGTACAAGATAATTCATCAAAAACTCTCACTGTGTTTTCCAACCAGGACTCAGCTCTTTCTATATCATCTTCGATTGAACCGTGGAATTCTTCAGCCCTATACTTTTGAATTTTATCATCCGGAGGCTTGCTTGCACATATTGGTTCCAAATCCTGAGGAATAATAGGGTTAGGTTGTGGTACGGGAGGGCGTGGAGGTCGTTCGGCTAACAGGTTCTTCTTACAAACCATGTAAAACATTCAGACATTATCTGGAAGAAGGCTTCTTTAGCCTCACCTCCCTGGACCTTAGCTTCTGGCGCATTAGTATTAGAAGTTGCTCCATGAACGAAGGCTTGCGCGTTACTTTCTACTTCATCGGAATCAGCTCGGTTGGATGACATCCTTTTTATATAAAAGCATAGTTCAATTTGAGTCAGGAGTTATCACACTATTATAGGTTATATAACAAAATGTATTCTAGACTCCATACATGCTACGTTCAATTCGAGAATCGACTAAACCATATCTCTGATACCACTAAATATAACACCCCTAAGACTTCTCCATCACTGAATTAAGGTTACAAAGCATTACAATACAATCAGAAATATTTGAACATTATATCATTCAATAATTTAATCACATCATAAACCATTCATACACACGCATATTGCCCCTAAATCGAGCCCTTGAGGCCCTATAAATAACTTAGAAATAATTCGGGACAAATTTGAAACAATTTGGAAAGTTTAGGAAAGAGATGCAAAATTTGCAAAACAGGGGTCACATGGTCGCGTGGTCAGGCCATGTAACATAGCTCTAGGACATGCAACTTTTGCATTAGGGACACACAGCATGTCCCAGCCCGTGTCCTCACCCGTATAACTCTCTAAGTAAGGTCACATGGCCGTGTCACATGCCCGTGTGCCAAGCCGTGTAACTCTCTGAGTTGCCCCACACGCCTGTGTGCCAGGCCGTATGTTAAGCTGTGTAACACCCCTTACCCATGTCCTATGTTGAGACAGGGTACGAGGCATTACCAAACTTAAACACAAACAATCATGCAAACAGGGCCATAAAATTTCATTCATATTTTAAATCATTCTATCACATGCACATAGTCCCTTATTTGGGTTTACGAAGCCCAAAACATACTTTAGAAAGGGTTCAGGACCAAACTGAGAACTCTGGAAAGCTCTGGGAAAAACTTAGAATTTTTTCTCATGAAATAGAGTCACACGCCCGTGTGTCATCAACACGCCCATGTCCTCAGGCCGTGTAACTCTCTATTTATGACGTCAACAAATAAATTGAACCACATGGCCAGGCCACAAATTCGTGTCCCTAGGTCGTGTCCCTCACACGGTGGAGACACACGACCGTGTTTCATCTCGTGTAGTTAACTCTTAGGCTATTTTCCAAGCCTTTTTTTTTTTACCCTTACATGCACACACATATACATGGATCCAATGGCATTCATCATCCTCAATTATGATACAAACCTATCATTTACCTATCAACATGCATGTGTTACACATTCCTACATTAAACCAAGACTAGTCATACCATAGTTATCTTTATGCCAATTTATTTCAACTTATCATCAAACTTCCATGTTCAAAGAATTATTATTTTATCTCCATATTACACATTTAATTCATGGTCATAAAACATGCATTCAACACACATGACATATTGCCAACCATGCATGACAAACAAACATAATCATATCTTCACATCATAAGCTATAAATCATAATATGACTAGCTAGACTTACAAGCCATAATCAATATGAGCCACATCTCATGGCCATATACAATAGCTCAAAATGGGCCAATACATTTGGCCAAATCATAATAACACATGTCATAGAACTAGGTCCCTATACATGCCACTCACTTGATAATTCTAACATATGTAACAATATTCCACAGGTGTTGGCTTGATAGTGTGATGCTGCCTCCAACGATCTCCAACCCCGAGCTGACCTAACGACACTAAAAGAAATGGAAAGGAGGGAGTAAGTTCTATGCTTAATAAGCTCGCATGAAAAATAATAATCAATGTATTAGCATGTTATTTTTCAATTCCTCTCTATTTATTCAAAATCCAGTTAAGCTGCTTTCTTGAGTCATGGTCACTAAATTATTTATATTTAGAGCTAAGGGACTCCAAATTGAGAAACACTATTTTTCAAAAACTAGACTCATATATGTTATCACCATAAAATTTTTAGAATTTTTGGTCTAGCCAATAAGTACAGTTTATTATTCAAAGTCTCCCCTATTTCGCTGTTTGACAGCTTCGACCTTTCTTCACTAAAAATTATTTATCTCACAGTACGGGACTTGGATGATGCTTCTATCCATTTCCCTTGAAAATAAACTCATTGAAGACTTTATGCATGTAATTTATAATCCATGATTATTTTCATAAAATTTTTAATGATTTTCCAAATCTAAGACAGGGGAGCCCAAAATCACTCTGACCTTGTCTCACAAAAATTAACATATCTCATAATATGAAATTCTTTTACTTACTCCGTTTCATCTATGTAAAACTAGACTCAATAAGCTTTAATTTCATATCTTATTCAGTCTCTAATTCGATTTCCACAATTTTTTTTGGATTTTCAAACTAGGACTACTGCAGCTGTCCAAACTGTTTTAGTATAATATAATGATACCATCACAAGATTTTCATGAAATTACTCTAACAAGTATCACTCATTCATTTTCATTTTTATCACAAGTTCATGGGTTTCGAGTACTTACCTGTGCTATCATTTAGCACAACACTCGTCCAAACATGACAATTCATATGCATCATAATAGTATCATATAACATAAATGAGTTTATCATGGCAAGAACCCTTTTATTTCATTTCTCATATTAATCTCATTGAATCTCTCGGAATCTCGATGGATATCCCATTCACCGTCAATTCATACAAGTGATCATTTCAAGTACGCACTCCCGCGAACCTCGCTCTTATGGCTAGATTACCAGTCTAGGCTAAATCCCTCGTAATATAAATTCATATAGTATTGTCAGGATTACCAGTCCAGGCTAAATCCTCTGTAATGACATATACTCTAATGAGCTCAGATCTGAATTACCAGTCCAAGCTAAGGTCAGATCCTAATCGGATTACCCGTCCGGGCTAAATCCATTTCGGTACACATATTCTTCAGAAGGCTAGATCACTTTACAAGTTCATGTCTGTCAATTCGTATCTTTCCTTTCTAAGGAGCACACTCCCATGAACCTACTTTCTTACAGCGGGATTACCAGTCCAGGCTAAATCCCTTGTAACATAAACTCATAGGGTATTGTCGGGATTACCAGTTCAGGCTAAATCCCCTACAACAACATATACCCTAATGAGCTCAGATCTTAATTATCAGTCTAGGCTAAATTCATATCCTAATTGGATTACTTGTCCGAGCTAAATCCGTTTACACATATTCTTCGGGAGGGCTATATAGGGACTGGATCACTCGTCTAGGCTAGATCTTTTTCACCATCAATTCCTTTTCAAGAATCCATCGAATATCCTATTTCATTCAACTGAGATTTTTCTTCCTCTTATTATCAATCATGTCAATGTTTCATAAATTTTCATACATTGAGCACTCAAATCATATTCTTATCAAGAGCATATATTTATCATATAATCGTCATTTAAGCAATTAACATACCTCACACGTCGTATTTACTTGCAAATGGACTTACCTTCCTTTTCACTCTTTCACAAGTTATCCAACTTAATAAAACATCATGTTATATCAAATTCTCAATATATTCAGCTATTATATAGCAAGCCATCAATGATTGAACCATCAAACATTTCATGTCCTACTAGTCATATATCATTGTTCTCACAAATTTTATATACCATTCTTTCATCACTTTTCAATATATTAAATCATGCCATTCGTACAATAATAATATATAATTTTCAATTCAAATATTACATTACAATATTATTGACACACGAACTTACCTCAGCACCAAAATAGCAAAAAATAACCTAACCGTCGATTTTCCATTTTTCACCCAATCTAGGTCCAATCCCTATTTTCCTTGATCTATAATATCATATTTAGTCTAATTATTAGTTACATTATTTAACGTGATCCAAAAAATCATATTTTGGAAAAATTATATTTTTGCCCCTAAACTTTATCAAAATTACATTTTTGCCCCTAGCCTCGTAAAATAGTTTTTATTCAATTTCCTCACACTTTAAGCCCAGCCGAACCATTTTCGTAACTATAGAAAACCACAATTCTCATCAAAACACACTTTTATTCCATTTTTACAACTTTTACAAAATGGTCCTTTCGGACGTTTTCATCGAAAATTACTTAGTAAAAGTCGTTTATTTAACACCCAACACTCATATTATACCATTAGACATCAAAATGCATGCATTTCACGCATGTTTCAATTTTTAAACATGAAACCTAGCTCAAATTAATGGTAGAAATAGATAGATCTTGTTACGGGATTGCAAAAACGTAAAAATCATTAAAAACGGGGCTAGAACAGACTTACAATCGACCTTGGAAGCTTGAAAAGCCCTAGCCATGGTTTCTTCATGCAAGTTTCGACCAAGAGGTTGAAGATGGACAAAAATTGGCTTTTAATTTTGTTTTTAATTCATTTTAATAACTAAATGACCAAAATGCCCTTAATGAAAAACTTTGGAAACATGCCTAACCATGTCCATTTTTGTCCACCAACTTAACCAATGGTCTAATACCATATAAGGACCTATAATTTAAAATTTAATAACAATTGGACATCTCTAGCATGTAGAACTCAACTTTTGCACTTTTTACTATTTAGTCCTTTTGACTAAATTGAGTACCCAAACGTCAAAATTTTTGAACAAAATTTTCATGAACTCATTTTGTGAAATTGTAAACCATAAAAATATAATAAAAATAAAATTTTCCTCATCGAATTTGTGGTCTCGAAACCACTATTCTGACTAGGCCCAAAATCGGGATGTTACAAGCCGTGTAACTCACTGGCTTGCACCCTAAAGAAATCATCAGATGACATACGGCCGTGTCGCCAGGCAGTGTGCCTCACACGACCTGAGACACACACGACTGAGTCACACACCAATGTCTCAGGTCGTGTGAACCCAAATTTCACCTAAAATCAAGCTATTTCAAAACCTAACCATGCATACACATTCAATCCATTTTTGCACACTTTAAAGGGACTTAAACATCATCCAACTACACATCAAAATGTCATTTCAAGATCCTAATTCAACTAACCAATATACCATTCAATGCCACCTCAAATGCATACAAATAACACCTACCTAAACTTGTTAATATTAGCACATTTCAAGCATCATATTCTAGTTCAATACTTACCAGAACATAGCATAAATTATACCGTTATCATACCATTCCAAACATACCATACACAGCCATACCAATATGCATAGTAAGGTAACCAAAATGACACAATTTGACAAGGCATCAAATGGTTCCAAACCAACCTAACCCTCAAAACTTATACATACCAAAGCACCAACAAAACATTCATCAAAATAACCATTACAAATTATCCTATACATGCCATTATAAACCTTGGCCAAAATGTTCAAAAACTACCGAAATGTCTGCTGGATAGTGTGACAAATCTCTGATGAGCTTCCAACCAAATTGAGCTTTCGATAATCTATAAAACAGTGGAAAGAAACTATGTAAGCAACAATGCTTAGTAAGCTCACATAAACATAACTTACCATTTCCATAATACAATACATAGATTAAATACAATTCAACACCAATGCCATAAGCTTATCAAAGCCTAATCAACATAACCAACTCACAAGTTAGTACGTTTATCCATAACATAAATGAAATCAATCATAAGACATATAAATTTCCATATGTACAACATCATTAATTCATCAATCCTTTCATTTAATCATGATTTAATCCATTTACATAATTGTCATTTCATTCCCTTTTCTTACCCGTTGAACCATCTAAAATTACATCGGATACTTGAGAAAGCTCACACGAAGTATGCCTTTACATATAACCGTAATCTTTCTTTTACATCATTACTAACATGAGCTATGAAATGGGCCTGCTCACACGAGTTTCTAGGTCAGAATGTAAGCTACACGATGCTGCTTACATGAGCTGTAGAGAATCCGCAACAAATGTAGGACCTTAGCCATCGATAGGACATTCAAGACTAGCACCCGAAACATGAAATCCCTAATTACATGTCATTTGTATCCTAAGTATTCCTAAGGTTCAACCATGACTCAATAGCCATCAATTCTTCATAGCATTGATGCATTTATATATCTATCCATTTCCATTGAAAATAACAAATAAAACATTCAATTTAAATAACTTTAACACAATAATCATTCATGCGAACTTACCTCGATAGTTATGGCGTAGAAATATGATCTAGCTAATCTGAAGCTTTAGCTTTTCCTTAATCTAAGTTCTAACATGGTTTATCTTAATCTAAATAGGTAATTTCAATCAATTAGATACTTCTACTATTCAACTTAATCCACATTTCATATTTATGCAAAATCACTAATTTTCCCCTAACATTTTAACTTTTCACTTTTTATAATTTAGCCCTTAAGCTTATAAATTGAAATCTAACCATTTTAATCCTCCATTCAAGCTAGCTGAATTTCTTAGGGACCTATAATGACCCAATTAAAACATCATTTCCTAAATTTAACATGAAATTTGACTATTTTGTCAAATAAATCCCTAAATGCAATTTCATCAAAAATCACATAATAGAACTTGTTTATTTCTCATCAAAGATTCATAATCTATCAATTAACATCAAAATCTATTAAAAAAAATCATGGTAAGTCCCTAAATACCATGCACAAATTAACCAAAAATTAGCCCTCAGGCTAGCTAGATTAAGCTAAAGCAAACTTAAAAACATAAATTTTATTAAAAACAAGGTTGAAATCTCAAACCATGCACCAATTTAAGCCTAGCAAAAACAAGCTATCAACAATAAAGTTTCGCTTCTCTTGAAATCAGTTAAACATGAAGAAATAAATATGATGCATGTTTTATTTTCTTTTATTTAAGGTTACTTACTCAATTACCATATTAACCTTATTGTTAACCAAAAATTACAATAACTGGCATTAATTATGGTATAATTACTGTATAAACCCTTTAGCTTTCCTTTCATAGCCTTTTAACCATTTTAACTAATAGAACTCAACTTTTACACATTTTACGATTTAGTCCTTTTCACCTTATTAACCATTTAAACATTAAAATTTCTTAACGAAATTTTATATGAACTTAATATCATCTCGTGGACCTATAATAAATAATAAAATCATAATTTACTTATCAGAATTGTGGTCCCAAAACCACTATTTTCGATATTACTGAAAAATAGGATGTTACAAATCTAATTGGGGAATCCATAAATCGAGTTAATGTGATAATAGGGGTTTTAATTAGAAAGAAATTTCAATTAATCAACTTAAAGTCGGTTGCTTTTACTCTCAAAAGAGATATTAGCATAATTTAGGGATTTCTAAGGATCAAGACACTAAATAAATAAATTGCATAATTTAGATTGATAGTGATAGATGAAGTCTAGGTGAATTCTTTCTTGGGTATTGTTTCGCTTCTTGGTTATTGTTCGATTATTTTCCTGAATTGTTCTTTGTCATGTTCGTAGTTAATTAATTTAGTTAATTTTAGTTTAAACCAATCACTCGAATTTATCAGCTAAAGAAAAGAAAAATGGTAATTACTAGTACTTTTAGTCTTCGTGGGAACAATATCTTAGCTCACCATAGCTATACTATTAATTGATAGGTGTACTTGCCTTAATCAAACTTTTACTTAGTTTTGTGGACATCATCCAACACAAGGGCATTTTCTTCGTAGTTCGCAATGAATATCATTCCTTTAAAGTTGTCCATGATTACCATTCCTTTAGAGTTCTTCACAGAGGGGTTTCATTAATATGGTTGCCACATGGATCATTGATCTGCCACAAATTGATGTGTCAAATTGGGTCCCGTTTGTCACTTATCGAGCTTATTTTCAAGTATTTTTAGTATCTTTTTAGTAGTTTTATGTAATTTTAGTTTTTACAAGTATATTTTTGAAATTGCTTCTTTTTCCTCATTTTTCGATCCAAATTGACTATTTTTGCTATTGGGTAACTTAATAGTTGATTGAGTGTTGTAGGGAGTCATCAAAAACCCAAATGTGAGGGGAAACGTCACCCAGAAAGGGGTATTGCGACACTGAAGCATGAAAGTTGTGACATGTAACACCCCATACCCAGTCCGATGGTTAAACCCGCGTTACGAGATGCTACGAATAATTTCGAAACAATCAAGAGCAATTTAAAACATTGAATGATCATATTAATACACACATTAATTATTAAAAATAAAAACAAAAGTAAATAGAGCTTTTAAATACAATAGATTGGATTTGGCCATGAAAAAAGACCAAACTGTAAACTTTCCAAAACTTTAAACTAAGTATCGATATTTTTGTGATAGGTATTGATACCAAAATCGATATCGATACCATTTTGGCATTCTGTAATTTGAAAACACTGTTCATTTGGATAAGTATCGATACCTTGGTCCCTAGTATTGATTATTTTATCTAGATTGCTAGAAATCACAAGTTTGAAAATTTATTTCATGCCCAAACTTATATCTTAATTCATAGATACAAATAGGTACACATATAACCTGCATAAAACTCACTCAATCCATTACAAACATGCCATGATTCAACCATGATCTATTAACCATCTTATCTATTATAATTAATAACTAAGTATGCAATTAGGTACCATTATCCTAATACTAACCAATAAGCCATTTGACACCATTACAAACAAATTCAAACATAAAATCAATTATACATACAAGCAATTTAACTAAAAATACAATCATCATATGAAACTTATTACATCATCAATAAGGTTCCAAATAATAATTACCAAAATCACACATTGATGCTACTTAACAAAGACAAATATACTCACTTCTAGAACCACAAGTTACCAATATTAAATGACCATTTTCATATCAATTCACAAGTAAGATATCAAAACCAAAACATGCCTACCATTCAACTGACACAAAACACATTCAAACCAAATAAGATCAACATGTTAATTTTACTATTTACTCCACATTCATCACAAGGTCAACATGAAACACAAGCTTACATCATATACCAACATTCACTTATTTTACATATTTAACTAAAACTTTAAATTGACAACTTCAAAACCTTATATACATGCCACAAACTAAAATAACCAAGTCAAAAATGTCGAAACAAAAGCTTGATAGTGTAAGCCTTGAAATTGATCCGTCCGACCAATTTAAAAAAACGAAAACTACAGAAAATGGTAAATATAACAGAGTAAGCTTATATAACTTAGTAATTTCATAATTACTTAAACAAAATTCTTACATCAGTTTACACTTAAGTAAACAAATATAACTAATTGAATACGTATTTCCTGTCAAGACATTTACAACAATAAGGTGAGCGTTTCATATATCATTTGCATAATCTCTCAATCATTCAATACACCATATTTTTGTATCATTCAATTAGGAAAGTTTCAACATATAAATCATATTAACCAATTGATCATATCAATTCATATTCATATTTCGTTTTTTTTTATACACACAATTTACTCACCAATATCGCATTTACAAGGTAAGTGTTTCATGCATATAACTATAAACTTTCCAGCCATTTTAATATCGTTTCGAACAACTCTTAAGCACACAATCATTAATTATTCAATTTCATCACTTAACATTTCAATATTCATATAAACATATCATCTCCAAATAATTCATGAATTCAATACATATTTATATTTTTAACATATGGCCCGATGAACGATAATACATAGATACAGATACGTGGGTAACTATACCACACCAGAATGCTTGAAAGAGCTCAAACTATAACACACCAGAGCACCAAAGTGCAAAGCCCGTAGGCATCATATAATCAATATCAATACATCCCTCCACCATACCAGTATAACTCAGTAATCTGCAACAAATGCTAGATTATAGTATAATCAGTAATATGATCGTACCTTCATATATTTATCTTCTACTACATGCAAATAATCCTATTAGCATGCCAATCATATCCCAATCATTTACTACGTTCAAACAAGCATTTAACGAATTTCATGGTGTCTTCGTTGAAAGCACCAAATATATCCTATCCTTAAGAAATAAGGAAAATAATAGTATAAGGGAATTAGGGTCAAATCCTTAGAGACTGAATCGCTATAGCTTCTTATTCCTTTGAAATCCTGGGCCCAGTCGTGCCCAAGAAAAATGTCTGACCTGGAAAAATAAAAACAAAAAGAATTAAGAATATGGATAGCTTGAGATTAAAAAAATTGAAATCGCAATTGTGGAAAAAAATAGAGTTAAGAAAAGGGTTTTTTTTATTTGAGGGATTCTAGCCTCTGGTTATCTCGATCCTCCTTTAGTTTAATCATAAACCTTTAGGTGGTTTTTCTCATGATCGAATAAGCCAGATATAGTATGAGGCCTATAACCACCAGCTCCATTCTAGATTATAGCCTTGCAATCTAGAGGAACCTGACTCTAGCTGTAACACCCTTACCCATACCCGAGACCTGAACAAAGTATGAGGCGTTACCAAACATATACTTGGACACTTTCGAAAAATAAAAGTTATAAAATTTCATTCTAATTCAAAACCAACTAAACAACACCATAGTGTCCTAATTATGGACCTACAAGGTCCAAAACATACATTAAAAGCGATCCAGGACTAAACTGAGAATTATAGAAAATTTTAGAAAAATTACTAGGGTTATGCCTCACACGCCCGTGTGGAGGTAAAGCACACGCCCTTGTGCTTAGGAACACACCCGTGTCCCTCACCTATGTTGAATTATTTGGATTTATTTTTCAATTTGAACCTACAGGGGTTTTCATACGGCCAAGCACAAGCCCGTGTTTCTGACCCGTGTCCCTCACACGGCCTAGACATGCCCGTGTCATCATCCGTGTCCAAAACCCAAACATTCTGTTTATGACATCATCATTCATTTTGAGGCACACGGCCAAGGCATACGCCCGTGTGCTAGGCTGTGTCCTCCACACGGTCGTGTCTCCACCTGTGTGTTTACTACCATGCAAACTGACATAAAATTTTAAGTGCAGAGGACATACGGCCGGGTAACACGCCTATGGGGCTGACCGTGTGTCACACACGGCCTAGACACATACCCGTGTGTCTACCTATGTGGACCTTTTTAAGGCTATTTTTGAAGCCATTAATCACCCTCTATCGTCTATACACACTTAGAGACTTCAATGGTATTTAATATGGCCTAATTATACTCTTAAACAACCTTGACATGACTCATTGCATGTTAGCCTCATCTTATCAGTTTAGTACATGCTATATTATTCTTTTCGTATTAGGGATTAACATAGCACATTTTACTTTTTACACCTAGGCCATATTATAACCATATACCATTATATGCTATGTCCACTCTCAAATTATTAGGTTCCATTTCAATCATCCAGTCATGATAAACCTCATCATCATATCTCATGAAACATTTAAACATAGACATGCATCATTGGTAGGTTTACTATCTACGTCAATAAGAGCCATATCTCATGGCCATATACAAAAGAATAAGTATACCATTTAGGCCATTACATTGGCTAGCCAAATGACACATATAACAAAATAACCAAAAAAAATCTTATACATGCCATTAAACAAATGGAAATATCTATATATCAAAGCAGGACAAGTCGATAGTGTGTTAATTCTCCAACCGTCTTCCAATCATCACGAGCCCACGAGCTCTGTAAGGCAGGGAAAAGAGAAGGGGGTAAGCATTTATATGCTTAGTAAGTACGGATAACTGGATAGTAAACTTACCGGTTAATTAGCATACAACCATATTAGGCACTAATTCTAACAAGCATGAAATAGTTTCTCTATCACATGCACTCAATCATCAAGTTAGTGTCATAACAATACATCATGTCATTAGTCTTAGATGAGCTCATCAATTCAATATTTCCATTTCTATTGCTCCTGATAATTCCGTTGAATTTCTCAAAAATCTCGATGGATAGCCCAATTACTGTCAAGTTATACAAGTGATCATCTCTAGTACACACTCCCATGAACCTTATATCTTACGGTAGGATTACCAGTCCAGGCTAAATCCCCCGTAGTATTAACTCATAGAGTAATGTCAAGATTACTAGTCTAGGTTAAATCCCTTTCTACAAAAATTACTCTCATAAGCTCGGATCTGAATTGCCAATCCAGGCTAAATTCAGCCCTCAATTGGATTACCCGTCCGGGCTAAATCCTTCATGCACCCATATTCTTCGGGAGGCTCGATCATTCAAGAAACACCCGTCCAGGCTAGATCCTTTCTATTTTGAGATCTTCGGATTACCCATCTGAGCTAAATCCTTTTCTACAACACATGCAGGATCTCATGTCATGTAAGCAATAATTTATCCATCGGATTTCCTTTTCTATTCTGATCAGGACATTTATCATTTTTCCTTTACAAAAGCACATTCATAAATTATCATGCAATGAAAATCTAAATTTCAATACATTTAAGAACACCCATGTTTAAGTACATTAAGAGTTTACTTCGGGTTATACGAACTTACCTGGTAATAGCTTCAGTTTTATATTTTCGTTATTCCGAAACCTTTTGTTTCCCACGGTCGACCTCTGAAATTGTTTCATCGGGGTCTATATCAATAAAATTAGACTATTAATACATCACATTGTTCGTTTTAGACCTAAAACTCACCCCAGGCAAAATATTTACAATTTACAATATTTATAATTTAGTTCTAAGTCTCGTATAATAAAATGCATGTAATTCCTTGGCTACCCAAGCCTAGCCAAATGTATTATAAGCTCATATTATCCCACATTTTCCTTTATTTCACATTTCTACCCCACATTTTATACATTTTTCATTTAGGTCCCTTTTTGGTGTTTTCAAGAAAAATCACCTAGTAACAGATGTTTATCTAACATCTAAATTTCATAACCCTCTATAAATCATCAAAGAACAACCATCTCATACATGGGTCAAATTTCTAAAATGAACCCTAGCTTGAAATATGGGTAGAAATGGATAGAGCATGTTACGAGGGTTTCAAAAATATGAAGAATATTAAAAACGGGGCTAGGGAACATTTACTATTGAGCTTGAAATGTTGGAAAACCCTAGCTATGGAGACTCCTTCAAATTTGGCAACATGGAGAAGAAAATGAGTGAATTTTTGCTTGATTTTCCCTTTTTATTTCATTAATTAACTAAATGACCAAAATGCCCTTCCTTACTAACCTTTTCAAATTTTCCATGCATGCCCATTTTTGTCCAAAAACTTAAAATTGGGAGAATTACTCTTTAAGGACCTCTAATTAATATTCCAAAGCAATTTCATACAAATTGCTTCTAGAATCCAAGTTTTGCAATTTATTCAATTTGGTCCTTAATTTCCAATTTGGCACCTTACACATAGAATTTCTTCATGAAACTTTAACACATGCTTATTTTCATATCTTAGACCTCATAATGATCATAAAATAATTATTTTAAATTTGGATTTGTGGTCCCGAAACCACTATTTCGACTAGGCCCTAATTCGAGATGTTACATTCCCCCCCTTAGGGACTTTTGTCCTCGAAAGTCTTACTAGTGAACACATTCAGATATTGACTTCTCATGGTTTCTTCAGGTTCCTATGTAGTCGTTTCCACTCCATATCGATGCCATAAAACTTTCACCAAGGCTATATTTTTGTTCCTCAACTGTTTGAGTTCTCGAGCCAAAATCTTGATCGATTCTTCACCATAAGTCATGTCCAGTCTAATTTCAATTTTCATTGATGAAATCACATGGGAGGGTTCTAATCGATACCGCCGTAACATGGTTACATGGAATACATCATGAATCTTTTCCAATTCGGGTGGCAATGCTAAACGATAGACTAATGGTCCAAGTCTTTCAATGATCTCATATGGTCCGATAAATCGCGAACTCGATTTGCCTTTCCGGCCAAACCTCACTACCTTTATCCATGGAGACACTTTCAAGAACACTTTATCTCTGACTTGAAATTCGATCTCCTTTCTTTTCAAATCAGTATATGACTTCTGTCCATCCGACGCCGCTTTCAAACAGTCGCATATCACTTCAACCTTTTCTTCAGTTTCCCTGACTAAATCAACTCTGTAAATCTGGCTTTCCTTGAGCTCTGCCCAACAGTGGAGTCCGGCACTTCCGGCCATACAATGCCTTGTAAGGTGCTTTGGAAACTGTTGTTGTAGGCTAATTCTACCAATGGTAAGTCTTTTTCCCAACTGCCTTGAAGTTCAATGACATAACACCTTAACATGTCCTCGAGAGTCTGAATCATTCGTTCAGACTGATCATCTGTCTGTAGGTGAAATGCCGTACTAAAACTCAACTTCGTACCCAAGATGATACGTGACATTCGCGGCAGGTTTTAAATATTTACTATTAATCGTTCTTGAAACTAACTATTATCACGATGAAGGCAAGTGTACCTATCGAATAGTAGTATAGCTTTAACAAGACTGGATTGTCAAACCCAAAGGAACCAAGAGTACTAGTAATTACCTTTTTTTTATTATCTAGCCTAAAAATTAAGGGATTTGGTTATCTAAACTAACTAAACTAAGAGTGCACAGAGAAAAATTGGGGAAAAGCTTTTAGGAAAATTCGATTAATTAAGACAATACCTAAGGAAAAATCCACCTAGACTTCACTTGTTATTTGACTCTGAATTAGACGATTTATTCATTTGACTTGATTCGTAGAAATCCCTAAGTTATATTATTATCTCTCTCGAGACTAATAACGTCTAACCCTAAGCTCATATGCGTTCTTTGAAACTGTTTCCTGTATAAAGGGTTTCACCACATGATCAGTACTAGTAGAATGATTTATACAACCACCTTCAATTTTTGATGTGTTATTCAAATTATGAGCTTGAAGGGTGATTGTTTCGTCTCCCACACGAAGTGTGAGTTCACCTGTACCAACATCAATAATGGTTCTAGCAGTCACTAAAAAGGGTCGTCCTAAAATCAAAGGTGCGTTACTATCCTCTTCCATGTCTAGAACAACAAAGTCTACTGGGTATATAAATTTATCGATCTTAACAAGAACATCTTCAATGATACCCCTAGGAAATCTAATGGTTTTATCAACCAATTGAATGCTCATCCTAGTTTATTTGGGTTTCCCAAGACCTAGCTGTTTAAACATTTTATAAGGCATAACATTAATACTTGCCCCTAAGTTAGCTAATGCATTATAAACATCTAAATTACCAATTAAACAAGGAATCCTAAAACTCCCTGTATCTTTCAATTTGTTGGGTAGTTTATTCTGTAATATGGCTGAGCAAACTGCATTCAACTCCACATGCGACGCCTCATCCAACTTTCATTTGTTTGCTAGAAGCTCCCTTAAAATTTTGACTACGTTTGGCATATGTAAGAGAGCTTCGATAAACGGTAAGTTAATATGTAATTTCTTTAATAGTTTAAGGAATTTACCAAATTGTTCATCTGTACAGTCTTTGCTTATCGCATTGGGGTATGGCACCCGTGGTTTGTACTCTTTACTTATCATTTTTTGCTTACTATGGTCCACCTCACCTTTATCTTGACTTACCCCAATGCCTTACCTTGATTTTGATGCAGGCTCAACTAACCCTTCCTTGTCTTGAGTGGTAATCACATTAAGTTGTTCCCTTGGGTTAGATTCCGTGTTACTCAGTAGGCTACCTTGTGGTCGTTCGGATATCAATTTAGCGAGCTGACCTATCGGAGTTTCGAGCCCTTGGATCGATGCTTGTGGATTTTTAAGTGCTGTCTTGGTATTCTGGAAACAAGTTTTTGACACCGAGATGAATTTTGTTAGCATCTCCTTAAGGTTTGACTTTTTCTCTTGTTGGTAGGGTGGTTGTTGGAAGCCTAGAGGTGGTGGTCTCTGATTCCCTTGGCTTCCCCATGAGAAATTTGGGTGGTTCCTCCAACCTACATTGTAAGTATTACTATAAGGATTATTTTGAGATCAATGATTATTACCGATGTAATTTAACTGTTCGTTCTCCATGTTGTGACCATAGGGTGGAAAATCTAAATTGCTTGACCTACCTCCACTTGCTTCGCCCTGCATTACTGGGTGAACCTGTGAAGGACAAAGAAAACCAACAATTTTCTTATTCAAGAGTTCTACCTGATTAGAGAGCATGGTGATCGAATTGACGTTATAAACGCCAGCTATTTTCGTTGGTTTTATCCTCATGACTTACCACTGATAATTATTCAGTGACATCTCTTCTATAAATTCATAAGCATATTCAGGTGTCTTATTATTGATGGTTCCACCAGTGGCTGTGTCAACCATTTGTCAAGTCGAAGGATTCAGGCCATTATGAAACTTTTGAACCTGTAGCCAGAGTGGTAATCCATGGCGAGGGCATCTTCTCAAGAGATCTTTGTATCACTCCCATGCATCGTAGAGTGTTTCTAAATCCATCTGCATAAAGGAAGAGATATTATTTCGTACTTTAGCCATTTTAGCCAGCAGAAAATATTTTAATAAAAACTTTTCGATCATTTGTTCCCAAGTGGTGATTGACCCTAGTGGTAACGAATTCAACCACTGCTTAGATTTGTTTCTCAATGAAAAATGGAATAACCGAAGGCGAATGGCGTCATCAAAAATGCCATTAATTTTAAATGTATCACATAGTTCCAAAAACTTTGCCAAGTGAGTGTTGGGATCTTCGTCCTACAAACCATCAAACTGAACAAATTTCTGTATCATTTGAATTGTGTTAGGTTTCAGTTCAAAAGTATTTGTAGCTACAGCAGGTCTAACTATACTCGATTCAGTTCCTGTTAAAGAAGGTTTAGCATAATCATACATAGTGCACGAAGCAGGATTCTAATTAACAGCAATCGCAGGAGGTAGCGGATTTTCTTGGTTTTCAGCCATCTCCTCGGTTGTGGTTGAAGTATCGTCCTCTTGCTCTTCCTCTATGTATTTTAAGCTTCACCTAATTTCTCTTCGGTTTCTGTGAACTGTGCGATCTATTTCACTATCAAATAGTAATGGTCCCGATGGGTTTCTTCTAGTCATACACTATAAAAACCTACCAGGAACGAAGAAAAGAAAATAAAAATTTAAATTGTAAATAAAGTAGAATGGCTAAAGTAATAAAAATTGAGCATTCCTAGTATCCTAGTTCCCCGACAACGAGGCCAAAAACTTGATACGTGATATTCACGACAGGTTTTAAATATTTATTATTAATCAATCTTGAAACTAACTATTATCACGATGAAGGCAAGTGTACCTATCGAACAGTAGTTGAGCGCGAGGTTTCGTGATAGGTTTTCAATATTTATAATTACTCTTTCTTGAACTAACTATTATTACGATGTAAGCAAGTGTACCTATTGAACAGTAGTATAGTTTTAGCAAGACCGGATTGTCGAACCCAAAGGAACTAAAAGTACTAGTAATGACTGTCTTTTTATTATCTAGCCTAAGAATAAAAGGGGTTTTATTTGTTTTAATTAACTAATTATCTAAACTAAGAATGCACAGAGAAAAAGAATTGAGGAATTGCTTTTGGGAAAATCGATTGACTTGAGACAATACCTAAGGAAAATTTCACCTAGACTTTACTTGTTATTCTGGCTCCGAATCGAATGATTTATTCATTCAACTTGTTCCGTAGAGATCCCTAAGTTATGTTATTATCCCTATTCAAGACTAATAACGTCTAATCCCTAAATTGAATAACCAAGAATTTTCTCTAATTAACACTCTAGGGTTGTATTAACTCGATCTATGGATCCCCTTATTAGGTTTCACCCTAATCCGGCAAAATCTTGTCACCCTATTTGTGACAGCCCAAAATTGACCCTAGTCGGAATGTGGTTTCGGGACCACAAAACCGAGGCATAAAAATAATTAAAAATTTATTTTGATGCCTATCATATGTGTTAAATTGTGTATGACATTTTGATGTTTCAATTTAGAATTATAAATGTGAATTTCACTAGAAAGGACCTAGTAGTAAACTTTGAAAGTATGATGGGGAAATGTGTGATGACTAGTTGAGCATGCATGCAAAAATAAGGATTTGCATGTCAAATTTCCCCAAGGATGGTATAGTGGCGGCCATGACAAGGGAATATGGGCAAGGAAGACATGTTATGACATGTTTTGTTAATGCATGATGTGATAAATGATAAAAAATTAAGCATGTAGGAGAGAAACAAAAAATCAAAAATTTGCTCATCCTTCCCCCCCTTTTGCCGTGAGTGAAAGAGAAGCAAAGAAAAAAAAAATTTTTTCACCTATTTTTCTCTTCTTTGGCCGAAAATACTAAGGAAGAAGGAAGGATTTTTGCTTCATTTTCTTTGTTTAGAAGAGATCTAGAAGGAAATTTGGCTAAACTTGCAACAAGAGTAAGGTATGTATGAGGTTGTGTTGGGAGTTTCATGCATGTTTTGGTTGCTAATTTGATGTGCATGTTAGCTATGGCTCAAATCTTTGTTATGCCATGGAAATGGCATTTGGCCAAAGTTGTTATGGTGATAAAGCCATTGCATGCTAAGTGTGAAGCTTGATGATGATGCATGCAATGATGGATTGTCTACTCTTGAGTAAGATTTTGAGCTTTCTTTTTTGTTTTATCATGATTGAAGTTGAAAAGGAGCATGATTGTCATATTCGCCATGATGCATTCTTGAGCATGATTCATGCTTCTTGCATGTTAGTTAAAATTTGTGTTTTGGATGGCTATGGACACCTTGAAATTTGCCATGCTCATATATGCATATATATGATTGCACATTATGTTTTGGTTATGAACTAAGTGATGAATATATTGGTTTAAAGAAGAAGATGTGGAAGAATGCTTGTGAAATTGCAAGCACAATTCGGCCTAGCACACATATAAGTGCTTGATGCTATATTATAAGTTTTGGGCCACAATGTGCAAAGCATTATTTAGTAAATTGCATGCTGTTTTTGTGAGGTATTAAGTGCAAAATTGACCTCAACATGTACATGAATATTCGGCCTTGGGTAGCCTATTGAAGGCCTTAGCATTTCCTTGATGCTCGAATAAATTGTATTGAATTGCTTGATGTAGTATAAAATGTGCATGACCATTGTGTATTCAAGCTAAAGGGTGGCCATATGACCATTTAAACTCCTTGTCATATTCGCCAAAAGCTAGCACAATGAGGTTTTAATAAATTGAATTTGTTTGAATTAGCTCAAGAGCTTAGAGGGCCACAATTGGACAAGGGAAGGAGAAAGTGATCGAATAGCCGAAAAAGCCGTTCGACAACATCCGAGGTAAGTCCTCAAGAAGTGACCCTACTTGAATTATGTGAAATAAAGTATGGATGTGTATTGATTATTGATTATGTATGCATGAGTATTAGAATTCTACCCGGGCTAAGTCCCGAAGGCGAATATGCTTGTGACTATAATTGCGTTTGAGCCTTAGTAACGAAAATGAATTATGTATGTCCAATGATAATTGATGTATGTGTTCATGGGAAATTGAATGATATCCGGCTAAATCCTCAAGACAATTATGCTGGAAATTTTATCCGGGTTAAGACCGAAGGCAATTGTGCTAGTGGCTACATCCGGCTAAGACCAAGGCATTCGTGCGAGACATTCTATCCGGCTAAGACCAAGGCATTTGTGCACATGGTTATATCCGGTTATGTTCAAGAATCTTGGGCTGGAGGTGAGTGTTGGCTGCTGTAATAAATTCAATGAGTACACTCAAAAAGCCCAAAGAATGAGGTACGTTTATATGTGCATTGGAAAGTCGACATGTTTGAGCAACATTCGCTCAATCGACTAATGAATTTCAGTTATTGAATTGATTGATACTTTGTGAAATTATATAATGATGAAGTGTGAAGTAAGAATGTGTATTAATGAAATGATGCATTTGGTTATGTGAATGTATTGCTGTAATTAGAGTTGATTGTATTCCTTGAGACTTACTAAGCATAAAATGCTTACCCGTTGCTTTGGCTCTCGGTTTCCTAGATTTCGCTCAAGCAATCGGATTTGGGATCGTTGAAGTCGAAGTCATCCACACTATCAAGCCTCCATTTTGGTATAAATTTTTGGTTGAACTTGAGATGGCATGTATAGGACTACCCCTTGTTTGTTAAATATGTTGTAATATAAGTATGTACGGCCATGCGAAAATGGCTCGAAAAGGAAGCATGAACTTAGACTAATTGTGGTTTGTATGTATATATTTGGTGTCATGATGTGGCTATGGCTTGGAAATGGGAATGTTGGTCATATGATCAGCCATTGGCATGGTTAAAATGATCATATATGAACCTATGTATGGCAAGACTAGTTGATTCATGGAGACTACCAAATAGGTAAGACCTACCTTAAAAAAACAGATGCTGCCAGCTGCAGAGGCGTGAATGTGGAAAATCACCAAAATTCATAGGAATGGAATTAAATAGTGAATAAGCTATGTAAATGAACCTTGATGAGTCTATTTTCATATGGAAGAAACGAAATGGTCATAGGAGTTACAGGTTAAGAGATATTAAAGCTATTGTGAGACAGGGCCAGAATGGTTTCTGGGTTCCCTGTCGCAACTTTAAAAATTCACTATAAATTATCCAAAACGAATTAGGAGACATACCTTATATGTACAGATTCCATTTTGAGTCTAGTTTCATTAGAAACAAACGAAACCAGCATTAAAGCCCTGTACAGAGAGATATTCAGGTTATACCGCGCGAAGGTCAGAGCAGTCGATCCCTGTAACATGGGTGACTTTAACTAATAAACTGTACCAATTGGCCCGACCAAAAATCCTAGAAATAAATCCATGGATGGATATATGAGTCTAAATTCAGGGAAAATTTACGAAACCAGTTTCCGAGTTTTGAAACTCGAGATATGATTTTTAAGACGACAGTGACGCAGTTTTCCAGCCTGACTGGAAATGTCAAATTGGTGGGCAAAACATGTGAACTTGGCTTGTTAACCCCTCGGGTCCGACACCGGCGATGGTCTCGGGTTTGGGGTGTTACACTATTTCTAGGCGTGCAATCAACTCCGCTTAATTATGACAAAAGTACTCTTAGAAAGGGTCTATTCCTCCTCTTAATAAGAGCCTGTCTTGAATCAGTATCCTGGGATATCAAAATAAGAATTAAGAACACATAATTAAGAACAAGTTAAATATTTATCATACGATCCAGAAAATAATAACAAGATTCATCTTAGGTTTCATTCCCCTTAGGTATTCGGGGGATTTAGTTCATAACTGAATAAGAAAACATCTCCGAAGAGTAAAGAATACAAAACATAAAGAAAACCCAAAACTCCTGAAGGGAAATTGAGGAGAGATCTTCAATCTTGATGATGAATCTGGCTTCTGAGATGGATCAATCGACTTCCTTGGGGTAATTCCTTACCCCCCTTCTCCGTCCCCTTTTTCTTCCTCCTCTAGGGTGTATTTATAGGCTTCGGAATGCCTAGAAGCCCTCAAAAGTGGCCTTTTCCGAATTGGACTTAAGTTGGGCTCGGCAGGGACACGCCCGTGGCACATGCCCATGTTAGATTACTTCAGGCCATGCTCGAGCCTGCCAAATTGACACGGCCGTGTGGTTTGCCCGTGTGAGGAGGTCCAGGCCGTGTTGATTTCGTACTTTGGCCTATTTTCTCTGTTTTTGGCCCGTTTCTCGTTCCTTTTGCTCTCCTATGCTCTCCTAAGTATAAAACATGAAATTAAAGCATTAGGAGCATCGAATTCACCAATTCTAATGAGAAATCATCCATAAAATGCATTAAACATGGGGTAAAAATATGTATAAATTACGGTTTATCAAATACACCCACACTTAAGCATTTGCTTATCCTAAAGCAAAATCCTTAACTCATAATCAAAATAAATTCTTCTCAACTTATAATTCTTATCGATAATATCTCAAAATAATCTATAGGTAATCATACATTAGAATTCAACTAAAAGGGCATAAAGTTTCAAACATTCCAAGTTGAGTATTTAATCATACAAACATAGGTGTCTCTCCGCATCTAAGTAATTACCTTTGATTCAAAATATCACAGAGTTTCACATCCTCACTAAAGATTCACTCAAATCACTCGAGGTGTTTAAGGACAATAAATGAAGCACTCAATAGACAATAATGAAAAGTCATTACCATAGGCTTACATGAAAATCAAATCTCCACCACTATAATTTAAGATGATACATCAATCAAATTGTCTTTAGAGGGTTGTAGTGAGGCTTGGTTAGGGGGTGTGGTCACAGGCTGAAAGAAAGGGTTAGAATCGAGATTGAATTGAAAAAATGTGTAACTAGAAAAATAGTTAATCTTCACTTTCGTACAACAGAGCTTCTTCCCAGAATATAAAATTACAGATATGTATACATAGTTTTTTTTTTTTTAAGAACAAGTTAATAAATATAAACTAACTATTAAGAATAAAACATAGCTAAACAATCCATTCAACTCAAATCTTGACAAAAATAGGGATTAATTTAGGGGATTTCAACAATAATGGGTTAAAGGTTAATATTAAGGGTAATACAAGAAATGGCTTGTTAGGCTCAAGGGGGTTTACTAGGGGTTAATCCATTCAACCCTTAATCATTTTGATATATCAAATCAAATGGTGTGGTCTCGACATGCATGATCAAGTAAGTTCTAGAATAACAGTTCAATACTAACGCACTCAAAGCAATAATAAAAGTGAGCATGAAAGGATTAATAGATGCTCAAAAGGCTCAAAAATCTCACGAAAATTATGGGTTTTTTATGTTTAGACCCGTGAATTCCAATTCAAGGTAATACCTAGACTTGGGGAAACAATCTATAATTTTAAATTCTTAAAAATCAACTTATCATGCTTGATTATCTAATGTCTTAAAGTTTAAACAATCAATGTATAAATGCCTATGTTTTAATTCAAGAAATATCAATCAAAATCATAAATCAACTAAAATTTATCCTAAATATGATATGAGAGTTTTTCAAGAGAACAAGGTGATTATTCAGGGATTTTTCTGATAATGAATGAATGCCCCCCACACTTAAGATGTACATTGCCCTCAATGTACAAAGATAGATATTAGAGTATAAAAATAAGATAGGGAGAAAAGTGAAACTTCCTGTATGATGAATTCCTCGAACTAGAGTTTTGGAGAGTGATCGGTTCGAGAGTGGAGGAGGATACTCCGGCGGTCATAGAGGTTCATTAGGCCATAAGTCTTGTGCCAAAAGAATATTATATCTAGTGGTAGCTATGGTCGTCGTCGGGTAGGACATGGCAGTCATAGAGAACCTTTCCCGGTGGAGTTTTAGTTCCTATGTGATAATGAGCTTAAGAGCTTTATATAACTGTGTAACACCCCAAACCCAGCCCAGACATTATGACCAGATCTGACACGCCACATCGAAGCGTTAAAAACATTTTATATTGTTGATCCAGAAAAACTTACTTAGTGTTTTAAAAGATAATTTCATTATAGGTTAAAGTGAATGGAAGTCATGCACCGGTAGGAAATCGAAAAGAGGTGGTGAGTCCATCGGATCGCTTAATACTAAGCTCCTTCAAATCCAATCCTAGACATGCATCGCCATTGCCACACCTTAACGTCATGGATATTTCTAGAAACCGATTTGATTAAGTCATTTTAGGAAAAGTGATTAATTTTGGAAAATACTTTCATTGCGGAAGCTTTGCTTGTTGTCGTGTTATTTTGAATTCAATTGTTGTTTTTGAAAACGCGCCCTAAAGCTATCCAATTTCAACAGTTAAAATAAGTAATACCTATCTTACTAATACATATTAAAACCATCAAAAATAATTAAGCAGCTTTATTACATTTAAAAACCCAAAACTTCAAACGTAAATAAAAGGATGTCTAGTTCACCAGAAGAAAATCAAACTTTCAGAACGGGTGGCCACTCCGAATTCCCTCACAGCTCCAAGCCCACTATGGTTGGGGATTACCTGCGTGGATGAAAATAAAAGGGGTGAGTTTGGGGAAACTCAGTGTGTAAATTAACCCAACCATAGCCTATATCAACTCAAACCACAGAAATAGAATAAGTTGGCCTTAGCCCAGAACAGAATTCAAAATAAAGCCCATAGGCCAATAACAGAACAGAACAGATATTACATGTTTATGCAAAAAACCTAACCCATATTCATCCATAACACCCCCGTACCAGCCTTACACCATGTGGGGAGACTACTCAACCCACCCAACCGCTACACACCACAGAAATCGCAGCGAGGCTGCCAGATATTGTGATGAAGTCACCAGATACAGATATTGTGGCAGAGGCACCAGAACAGATATATGTGGCAGAGCCACCAGATCAGATAATCATGGCATAGCCACCAGAACAGATATATGTGGCAGAGCCACCAGATCAGATAATTGTGGCATAGCCACCAGGACGCTTCCTCCATAATATAACCCATGTCCCCATGCAACAGATATATAATCATGGCATACATCATACGTAATCGATCGTCATGCTTTTCGGTCAAAAGTAACCCTAGGGTATAATGGTAATTTTGCACCTAGGGGTATAATGATAATTTTCCATACATAGGGTATTCAAGTAATTTAACTATTCTTAAGGTTTTCATGCATATCATAGCCATTTATATACGATCAGAAACACTTACCGCATTTTTTTATCGACTTGGGCCCGTTGGCCCATTATCCCGTTTTTGGCCCATTAAGCCCAAAAATATCGAAATGCACAGAATCGCGCACTCTGCAGTCTTATCACTTTAATTTACGATATACATCAAACTATTAATCTCATGAGCATTCACATACTCGCAAGATCTCAAAATACCAGTTTTTCGGCATTTCGGCTTTTCGGCTTGTGCCAATCTAGTCTATAAGAGGGTGTTAGTTACACACTGCTTTGCGACGATATCGATTGAGATCCACACACGAACCGCCTACAATTGGATTACTAACACGTTAATCTAACTATTCAAATACGAACTACGTATTAACCCCTTACAATATTCGGCCAACCACACCTGCAGATCAGGGTAAGCTTATAAGAAATCAATAAGCAACTCATTAACAAATTTTTGTCAGTGTTTACCACATAATCATAATTTCACTGCAAGCTGTCTTCCTGAGCAACAGTCACTAAATCATTTATAACTAGAGCTACGAAACTCCAAATCAAGTGCCATTAATTTTCCCTAAAAATAGACTCATATATCTTATATCCATAAAATTTTCAGAATTTTTGGTTTAGTCAATCAATACCAGATTTTTCTCAAATTTCCCATATTTCACTGTTTGACTAATCTGACCACTCTTCATTACGAATCAAATTTCTCGTTGTACAGAATTCAAAATATGTTCTTGTTTATTTCATTTGAAACTAGACTCAATAATATTTAATTACATAATTTATTTAGCTTCTAATTCATCTCCCACAATTTATGGTGATTTTCCAAAGTCACGTTACTGCTGCTGTCCCAAGCAGATTTATTACCAAATCACTCTTTCACACATACCTTGCATGCATGTTATTTAAACATGTATATCACCAATCAATCATCACATATCTATGATTTTACTTAAGCATAATCTCCATTTCATCATTTTAAAGCACAACATGTTAGCCGATTTTTCCCTTTAGCATCTAAGGCACATGCATGCTCATTTGTTTGGCTCAACTTCACCTATCTTCCATTTTTCATCAAAAAAACATGAAACAACAACCATTTCCTTCATTTTAATTCATGAACAAATGCTCACAACACAACTAAAAACCAAAATATGCTTCAAGAGTTAAGGTAGAATCAAGAAGAACTCATGAACCTCAAAATAGAAGCAAGGTACCAAGAACTTACCTTCAATTTTCCTCCTCCTAGTGACCAAATACTCAAGAGCTTTCTCCTCTCCTTTCTCTTCTCTAACTTTCGGCTATGATAAACAAAGATGGACAAAACTTTGTTCTTTTCATCCTTTTGTTATTTTATTACCCAACATTTTATGACACAAAATAACCTATATTATTTGTGCCATACCTATGCCATAATGTCAATAAAAAAAATGCCCATAATGCTTACCATGCCCATCATGAAACATTTACCTAACCCATTATCAATTTTTTATCAATTTGTACCATAAATTATGGATATCAAGTGCACATATTGTCTTCAACAACATGATGACCGGCCTCTTCTTGTAAAATGGGAGGTTTGACATGCAAATCCTCCTATTTTGCACTACTATTTGTTTGGCCACTACAAATTAGCCTATAGCATTTTCAAACATTTTCACATAGGTCCTATTTCATAATTTCACTCACAAATGACAAAATCAAAGCATGAAATTTTGCCAACATTTACAGAATTCCCGAAAATTGGGGCGTTACAAACTGTGATAAAATTAGGAACTTTTTAGGGGATATTAGGAAAAAAAATTACTCAAAAAGAAAAAACAAAATTGATAATTAAAAATAAAATTTCTAAAATCTAATGAAAATAAAGAGTAGTTTCAATTAAAATTAAAATAATAAAATAATAAATAAATATTTCTAAACATCCTCATCGCCGAATGGTTCACGAGGTGGGACTAGCGATGAGATGTGGAGGTGCTAACAAATTTGCTGTAGGCTAGCATCAATGTTAGCAAATCGTTGAAAACACTGATGCTCGAATCGGGTGAGGTGCTCAGAGATGTCAGCATATGAAGCCGCCACATGAATTGGACAAGAGGGTGGTGGTGGCTGAGTCAGTGGGTCCTCGTGCTGTGGGGGACATCACCAGGAATGTCCTCGTAGGCCTCCTTCTCGGTAGATTGGGCGAGACGATACTAGGGAGGGGAGGTTCCTTTGTGCCTCTCGATCATCCTCATGCTAAGCATGCTTGAGATGCCTTGTGGAGACATCTGGCTGATGAGGGTAAGGGATGATTCTTGGGTCGCGGTATTGAGGAGCTCGAAGTGTCATACCAGCCTAGTCACATAGGGGCCAATGGAGATGACCTCCTTCCGATGCCGCTCTGTCTGGTGCTGAATCACAAGGGTGATGAAATAGGCAAGGTGGATGACATGCCCTTGCGACATTCACCATTGGAAGTAGACGTCATGGGTGTTGACAACGCCAGTTCTCTCTCGCCTCCGTGTAATCTTGTGAGCTAAAATAGCCTGTAAGTACCTCAGGGATGGTGGGAGAACTGATGCCTTGGAGCGGCTAGGATTGTACGAGGCCGTTCTAGGGGCCAAACTGTGCCAGCACTTCGAGGGAGAGAAATGTATGTGGCGACTGAAAGCATGTAGTTCATTCTCCTCTCGAAACTCCTCCGTATATAGCCCTAGAGCAGCACCAAACTCTCAGACGCTTAGCTGGCAGACTAATTCGCCTAGGCGAAATTGGACCGTGCTGGGATCATCATACCTAGTCATTACGGTCTGGAGATGGAACGTTGAGCATAGTTCCATCGTGAGCTCGAGGTATGTCGGCTCGATAATCCCGAAGAACAGCTCCCAAGGGTCGTTGGTTAGGAGAGCCCAAATCACGTCAGCCATCTGGACTGTTCTACAGCAGCCCAGTCAATGCAACGGCTCACAATTAAGGGTCGGGCCCGAAGTATTTGGAACAGTTCTTCCTGGGGCCCTCGGGGAAACTGTAGGAGAGGGTAACAGATTTTCGCAGTTGGGCCCGCGGAAGAGGACGCTCCCTTCCTCTTCTTCAAAACAGGTATGGCGGTTTTCTTTCCTCTTGATGATGACATGGTACCTGCGATTAGAATCATCAAGTCATTTTGATGAGTGGTCGAAGTAAAAGGAATACGATTTCTAATTTAAAAAAAACAGACTTTTAGGCACAACCAAACATAACTAATATAATAATTTCGTGACTTTGTCATTGTATGTAGTAATGGCATGTGTAAAAGAATGAAGCTTTCATAGCAACATGAAATGGATAAGACATAATTGAACAATGCAAATTACATGAGAGATATTGGTCATGGGAATATCATGAGAATGAGCATGGTAAAATCATGGGTATGAAGTTTCCTAATCACCTTATTTAACATGCAATATAATAACTAACTAAAAGCGCAAACTAAATGATAAATTAATGAAAAAAAATGGAAGATAGTTCAATTAAAGTGGAAATTATTATAATAATAAGCATTAGTAATCAGTAGAATAGAAGTGAAGAGAGTAAACAAATGCTAATGGAGAGAGTTTGGGCTTCAAAAATGAAGTTGAAGGCGGCCCACAGGCATGGCAGGGGGCCGTGTGGAGTTGCAGCGGCTAGGGTTAGGGTTTTTGAATAGGGAAGAAAGTGAATAGTGCAGGGTATTTATAGATTTTGGGGCACACGGTCATGGCACACGCTCGTGTTCCCCAATTTCAGCCCTTGTGATTCGCGAATTTCAAATTTGGGTGTGTCTGACATTTAGTACAAGCCCGTGTTCCTCAGGAGTGTGGTTCACACGACCGTGTTTAACGGTCATGTCTAGCTTCTTTCGCTTCTCCCATGCCTGTGTGTTCAAGCTCCACGCCCGTGTTAATTTAATAGGTTCGACCACTAATGTTAGACACGGGCGTGTCGCACGCCTGTGTTGTTTTGGCAGGCTCAACCACGGCCATGTCACATGGCCGTGGCGTTTTATCGTAGCCCGTGTTGGGGAAATCTTTAGCCCTATTTTCATACAGCCTTAAGCACGCCCGTGTGCTTGGCCGTGTCTCTATGGGAACACCTGTATTTAAGATCTCTATTAGTATGTCAGGAGTTAAATACCAAAATCTAAAGAAATTAAGAATGTTAGTGCTCAGGTTGCCTCCCGAGAAGCACTTATTTATAGTCTAAGCTCGACTTACCTCTCCATTGTATGGTCATGGTGGTTCGAGGAGTTTATACTCCTCATTCCTGCTATCAGTCTCATTAAAATAAGGTTTTAAACGGGTGTCGTTTACCTTTAAAACGCTGAACTTAGGATGACTCACCTCTACTATACCGAATGAAAAAATACTGAGTACCGTAAGAGGGATTTCCTCATTCCGTGTGGTAGTGACAATGTGGGGATCTGCGACATCTAGTAAGACTTTATCACCAACCTTAAGTTGATTTTGAGAGGTATCGGGCTCGTTTTGGCATAGTTTCAGTTTATCGTGTGTTGTCGATTTATGTGCTCGCCATTCGTCTAGCTCCTCTATCTATAGCCTTCATTCTTCATGAGTGTGTCCTCTATCATTGCTGGAACATGGCTCGTGAACTTCTTTTGAAACTCAATTTCTGCAAAGTAGGTTGTGTCATATTGTTAGTTTTAGTAGACTGGTGCGGACCATTACCTTCACTATTTGATGTGATGCCAGAAGTACGAGCTTGAAGGGTGATCGTTTCGTCTCCCACACAAAGTGTAAGCTCACCTGTGCCAACATCAATAACTATTTTAGCAGTTGCTAAAAAGGACCTCCCTAAAATCAAAGGGGTGTTATTATCCTCCTCTATGTCTAAAACAATGAAATCAACGGGAAATATGAACTTATCTACTTTCACTAGTACATCTTCACTAATACCCCTAGGAAATCTTATAGTTTTATCCGCCAATTGAATGTTCATCCTAGTTTGTTTAGGTTTCCCAAGACCTAGTTGCTTAAACATTTTGTAAGGCATGACGTTAATACTAGCCCCTAAATCAGCTAATGCATGACTTATATCTAAACTATCGATTAAGCAAGGGATTGTAAAACTCCCTGGATCTTTCAATTTGTGGCTTAGCTTATTCTGTAGAATAGCTGAGAAGACTGGGTTTAGCTCCACATACGACGCTTCGTCCAACTTCCGCTTATTTACTAAAAGCTCTTTTAAAAATTTCATTGCATTCGGCATCTGCGATAGAGCTTCAATAAACGGTAAGTTAATATGTAATTTTTTCAAAAGTTTAAGGAATTTACTGAATTGTTCGTCTGAACGGTCTTTCCTTTTCACGTTAGGATATGGGACATGAGGTTTATATTCTTCATTCACCGTTTTGTTATGACTTACTTCACTTTTACCTTTGCTCACCACAGTTTCTTGCATCAATTCTGGCTCAGGCACAATAAATCC
Organism: Gossypium arboreum; assembly: GCF_025698485.1. Taxonomy (NCBI): domain Eukaryota; kingdom Viridiplantae; phylum Streptophyta; class Magnoliopsida; order Malvales; family Malvaceae; genus Gossypium; species Gossypium arboreum. The sequence goes on along the minus strand of NC_069071.1, from coordinate 99,970,967 downwards.
TTCCTTATCTTGAGTACAAGTTGCGTTAAGGTGTTCCCTTGGGTTAGGTTCGGTATTACTTGGTATCGTTCGGAGATTAGTTTGGATAGCTGGTCCATCTGAGTTTCAAGCCCTTGGATCAATGCTTGTTGGTTCTTATGTGCTGTCTCGGTATTTTGGAAATGGGTTTCTGATATTGAGATTAATTTAGAGAGCATCTCTTCAAGGTTCAGTTTCTTCGCTTGTTAATAGGGTGGTTGCTGAAAACCTTGAGAATTTTGTGGCTTTTGATTCCCTTGACCACCCCAGGAGAAATTTGGGTGGTTCCTCCAACCTACATTATAAGTGTTATTGTATGGGTTATTTTGAGATCTAAAGTTATTGTTACCCATATAGTTGACTTGTTCCTCTTCGGTTGTAGGATTGAAAGATTGATATTTTGTATGCACACCTCCTCCACTTGAGTCACACCTCATTATTGGATGTACCTGCGTAGAAACAAGTAAACCATCAATCTTTTTATTAAGAAGTTCTACCTGATTTGACAGCATAGTAACTGAGTCGGCGTTATAAACGCCGGCTATTTTTGTTGGCTTAGTCCTCATGACTTGCCACTGATAATTATTCTGTGACATTTCTTCGATGAATTCATAAGCCTCTTCAAGTGTTTTGTCATTGATGGTTCCTCCAGCAGCTGCGTCAATCCCCTGTCTTGTTAAGGGATTCACACCATTGTAAAACATTTGAACTTGCAGCCATAGAGGTAACCCATGGTGAGGGCACCTTCGCAATAGATCCTTGTATCTCTCCCATGCATCGTAAAGTGTTTCTAAGTCCATCTGCACAAAAGAAGAAATATCATTATGTAACTTAGCCGTTTTAGCCGACGAAAAATATTTTAGTAGAAACTTTTCGGTCATTTGTTCCCAAGTAGTGATGGACCCTCGTGGTAACGATTTCAACCACTGTTTAGCTTTGTTTCTCATTGAGAAAGGGAACAACTGAAGGCGAATGACATCATCAAAAATGCCATTAATTTTGAAAGTGTCGCAAAACTCCAGAAAATCCGCCAAGTGAGTGTTAGGATCCTCATCCTGCAAACCATCAAATTGAACAAACTACTGTATCATCTGAATTGTGTTAGGTTTCAGTTAGAAATTATTTGCAACAATAGTAGGTCTAACTATACTAGATTAAGTTCCTGCTAAAGAAGGTTTAGCATAGTCATACATAGTGCGTGGAGCAGGATTTTGATTAGCTGCAATTGCAAGAGGTAGCTGATTACCTTGGTTTTCAGCTATCTCTTCGGTTGGAGGTTGAGTATCATCTTCTTGTTCGTCCTCTGTGTATCTCAAGCTTCGCCTTATTTCTCTTTGGTTTCTACAAACTATACGATCAATTTCTTCGTCAAAAAGTAATGGTCCTGACGGGTTTCTTCTAGTCATAAACTAGGAAAACCTGCTAAGAGAAAGAAAAATTAAATTAATTAGTAATAATTAAATTGCAAAAAAAAAATAAATGGCTAAAGTAATAAAAATTAAGTGTTCCTAATATTTTAGTTCCCCGGCAACGGCGCCAAAAACTTGATCGTGAGGTTTCATGATAGGTTTTCAATATTTATAATTACTCGTTCTTGAACTAACTATTATCGCGATGTAGGCAAGTGTACCTATCGAACAGTAGTATAGTTTTAGCAAGACTGGATTGTCGAACCCAAAGGACCTAAAAGTACTAGTAATGACTGTCTTTTTATTATCTAGCCTAAGAATAAAAGGGGTTTTATTTGTTTTAATTAACTAATTATCTAAACTAAGAACGCACAAAGAAAAAGAATTAGGGAATTGGTTTTGGGAAAATCGATTGACTTGAGACAATACCTATGGAAAAATCCACCTAGACTTTACTTGTTATTCTGGCTCCGAATCGGACGATTTATTCATTCAACTTGTTCCCTAGAGATCCCTAAGTTATGTTATTATCCTTATTCAAGACTAATAACGTCTAATCCCTAGATTGAATAAACAAGACTTTTCTCTAATTAACATTCTAGGGCTGCATTAACTCGATCTATGGATCCCCTTATTAGGTTTCACCCTAATCCGGCAAAATCTTGTCACCCTATTTCTAGGCGCGCAATTAACTCCACTTAATTATGACAGAAGTACTCTTAGACAGGGTCTATTCCTCCTCTGAATAAGAGCATGTCTTGAATCAGTATCCTGGGATATCAAAACAAGAATTAAGAACACATAATTAAGAATAAATTAAATATTTGTCATACGATTCAGAAAATAATAACAAGATTCGTCTTAGGTTTCACTCCCCTTAGGTATTTGGGGGATTTAGTGCATAGCTAAATAAGAAAACATCTCCGAAACATAAAGAAAACCCAAAACTCCTAAGGGAAATTAAGGAGAGATCTTCAGTCTTGATGATGAATCCTGCTTTTAAGATGGATCAATCGGCTTCCTTGGGGTAATTCATTACCCCCCTTCTCCATCCTCTTTTTCCTCCTCCTCTTAGGTGTATTTATAGGCTTTGGAATGCCTAGAAGCCCTCAAAAGTGTCATTTTTCGAATTGGACTTAACTTGGGCTCGGCAGGGACACGCCCGTGGCACACGCCCATGTTAGATTACTTCAGGCCATTCTTGAGCCTGCCAAATTGCTACGGCCGTGTGGTCTGCCCTTGTGAGGAGGTCCAGGCCTTGTTGATTTTGTACTTTGGTCCATTTTCTCCGTTTTTTCCTATTTCTCGTTCCTTTCGCTCTCTTATGCTCTCCTAAGCATTAAGAACATCGAATTCACCAATTCTAATGAGAAATCAACCATAAAATGCATTAAACATGGGGTAAAAATATGTATAAATTACGGTTTATCAGTAGAATAACTTTAGCAAGACTAGATTTTCGAAACCAAAGGAACCAAGAGTACTAGTAATTACCTTCTTTTTATTATCTAGCCTAAAAATTAAGGGATTTGGTTATCTAAACTAACTAAACTAAGAGTGCACAGAGAGAAATTAGGGAAGAGCTTTTGGGGAAATTCGATTGATTAAGATAATACCTAAGGAAAAATCCACCTAGACCTCACTTGTTATTTGACTCTGAATCAGAAGATTTATTCATTTGACTTAATCTGTAGAAATCCCTAAGTTATATTATTATCTCTCTCAAGACTAATAATGTCTAACCCTAGATTGATTAATTGAAATCTCTTTCTAATTAACGCCTTAGTGTTGCATTAACTCAATCTATGGATCCCCTTATTAGGTTTCGCCCTAATCCGGAAAAATCTTATCACTCTATCTCTAGGCATGCAATCAACTCTACTTAATTATGACAAATTTACTCTTAGACAGGGTCTATTCCTCCTCTGAATAAGAGCATTAACTCGAATCAATATCCTGAAATATTAAAGCAAGAATTAAGAACACATAATTAAGAACAAGTCAAATATTTATCATACAATTCAGATAATAATAACAGGATCCATCTTAGGTTTCATTCCCCTTCGGTATTTAGGGGTTTTAGTTTATACTTGTGAAAGAAAACATCTCAAAAGCATAAAGATAACAAAACATAAGAAAACTCAAAACTCCTGAAGGAACTTGAAGGGAGATCTTCAGTCTTGATGATGAATCCTGCTTCTGAGATGGATCAATCGGCTTTCCTTGAGTAATTCTCTACTTCCTACTCTGCGTTCCCCTTCATAAGTGCCTCCTCAGGTGTTTAAATAGGCTTTAGAATGCCTAAGAGCCCTCAAAATTGGCCTTTTCCGAATAGGGTTATACTTAGGCTCAGCAGGGACACGTCCGTGTGTGATTACTCCAGCCCGTGGTCAAGGCTGTTGAATAGGCACGGGCATGTAGTCTACCAATGTAAGTCATGCTTCGATCCTACCAAAGGGACACGGCTGTGGGACACATTCGTGTGAGGAAGCCCAGGCCATGTTGATTTTCCATGTAGGTCCATTTTCTCTATTTTTGGCCCGTTTCTCGCTCCTTTTACTCTCCTATGCTCACCTAAGTATAAAACATGAAATTAAAGAATTCGAAGCATTGAATTCACCAAATCTAAGGAGAAACCATCCATAAGTGTGCTAAGCATGGGACAAAAACATGTATAAATTACGGTTTATCACAAGGCTTCTTGCAGCTTCTTCCAAAATCTCGAAGTGAATCTCGGGTCTCTATCTAAAATAATCGATAACGGTACCCCGTGTAATCTCACAATCTCCGATATGTACAAGTCAACCAATTTTTCAAGAGAGAAATCTGTCCGTACAGGAATAAAATGAGCCGACTTTGTTAGTCTATCAACTATAACCTATATGGCATCTTTCTTTTTCGGTGTTAACGGCAACCCTATCACAAAATCCATAATAATCCTGTCCCATTTCCATTCGAGAACCATCACAGGCTGTGATAAACCTTAAGGTACTTGGTGTTCAGCCTTGACTTGTTGACATATCAAGCATTTCGATACAAATTTGGAAATGTCTGTTTTCATGCCATTCCACCACTTCAAATCGTTGTACATCTTGGTACCTCTCGGATGAATAGATAAACAGCTATCATGCGCCTCTTACAAAATTTTTCGAATAATTTCTTCATCTCTCGGTACATAGATCCTGTCTCTGAACATCAAGCAACCGTCGAGACCAATCTGAAAATCTGATTCGATGTCTGCCTCATATTGAGTTCTCTTAGCTTGTAAATCACTATCATTGATCTGAGCTGCAAAAATTTCTTGTAGAAGCATTGGTCTAGCTCTTAACTCTGCCTAAACCGAACCATCATCTAACAAGGCCAACTGCGTGTTCAAGGCTCTTAAAGCAAACAAGGATTTTCTACTTAGTGCATCTGCGACCACATTCACCTTTTTCGGGTGGTAGTCAATGATCAGTTCATAATCTTTAATCAACTCTAACCATCTCCGTTGTCTTATATTCAATTCTTTTTTAGTCATCAAATATTTCAAACTCTTGTGATCTGTGAATATACGGCAAGTTTCGCCATACAAATGGTGCCTCCAAATCTTCAAGGCTAATACAATGGTAGCTAGCTCCAAGTCATATGTTGGATAATTTTTCTCGTGCGGCTTTAGTTGCCTCGAAGCATATGCTATTACTTTGCCCTCTTGCACAAGCACTGTAACACCCCGAACCCGAGACCATCGCCGGTGTCGGACACGAGGGGTTAACAAGCCAAGTTCACTTGTTTTGCCCATCCATTTGACATTTCCAGTCAGGCTGGAAATGCTGCGTCACTGTCGCCTTAAAAATCATATCTCGAGTTTCAAAACTCGGAAACTGGTTTCTTAAATTTTCCCTGAATTTAGACTCATATATCCATCCATGGATTTATTTCTAGAATTTTTGGTCGGGCCAATTGGTACAGTTTATTAGTTAAAGTCACTCATGTTTCAGGGATCGACTGCTCTGACCTTCGCGCGGTATAACTTGAATATCTCTCTGTACATGGCTTTAATGCTGGTACCGTTTGTTTCTAATGAAACTAGACTCAAAATTTAATCTTTACATATAAGGTATGTCTCCTAATTCTTTTTGGATAATTTATAGTAAATTTTTAAAGTTGCGACAGGGAACCCAGAAACCATTCTGGCCCTGTCTCACAATAGCTTTAATATCTCTTAACATGTAACTCCTATGACCATTTCGTTTCTTCCATACGAAAATAGACTCATCAAGGTTCATTTACATAGCTTATTCACTATTTAATTCCATTCCTACGAATTTTGATGATTTTTCACATTCACGTCACTGCAGCTGGCAGCATCTGTTTTTAAGGTAGGTCTTACCTATTTGGTAGTCTCCATGAACCAACTAGTCTTGCCATACATAGGTTCATATATGATCATTTTAACCATGCCAATGGCTGATCATATGACCAACATTCCCATTTCAAGCCATAGCCACATCATGACACCAAATATATACATACAAACCACAATTAGTCTAAGTCGATACTTCACTTTTACGAGCCATTTTCGCATGGCCGTACATATATACAACACAACATATTCAACCAACAAGGGGTAGTCCTATACATGCCATTTCAAAGTTCAACCAAAATTTATACCAAAATAGAGGCGTGGATAGTGTGGATGACTTCGACTTTATTGATCCCGAATCCGATTGCTATCGAGCGAAATCTATAAACAGAGAGCCAAAGTAACGGGGTAAGCATTTTTTTTATGCTTAGTAAGTCTCAAGGAATATAATCAATTCTAATTACAGCAATACATTCACATAGCCAAATGCATCATTTCATTAATACACATTCTTACTTCACACTTCATCATTATATACTTTCACAAAGTATCAATCAATTCAATAACTGAAATTCATTAGTCGATTGAGCGAATGTTGCTCAAACATGTCGACTTTCAATGCACATATAACGTACCTTATCCTTTGGGCTTTTCGAGTGTACTAATTGAGTTCATTACAGCAACCAACACTCACCTCCAGCCCAAGATTCTTGAATATAACCGGATATAATCACGTGCACAAATGCCTTGGTCTTAGCCGGATAGAATAACTTCGCACGAATGCCTTGGTCTTAGCCGGATATAGCCACTAGCACAATTGCCTTGGTCTTAACCCGGATATAATTTCAGCATAATTGTCTTGGGGCTTAGCCGGATATCATTCAATTTCTCATGTACACATACATCAATAATCATTGGACATACATATTTCATTTTCGTTACTAAGGCTCAAACGCACATATATTCACAAGCATATTCGCCGGGACTTAGCCGGGTATCATTCAATTTCTCATACACACATAAATCAATAATCATACACATCCATACTTCATCTCACATAATTCAAGTAAGGTCACTTCTTGAGGACTTACCTCGGATGTTGTCGAGCGGCCTTTTTCGCTACTCGATCACCTTTTCCTTCCCTTGTCCAATTGTGGCCCTCTTAGCTCTTGAGCTAATTCAAACAAATTCAATTTATTAAAACCTCATTGTGCTTGCTTATGGTCGAATATGACAAGGAGTTTAAATGGTCATATGGCCACTCTTTAGCTTGAATACACAATGGTCATGCACATTTTATACTACATCAAGCAATTCAATACAATTTATTTGAGCATCAAGGAAAAGCTAAGGCCTTCAATAGGCTACCCAAGGCGAATATTCATGTACATGTTGAGGCCAATTTTGCACTTAATACCTCACAAAAACAGCATGCATTTTACTAGTTAATGCTTTGCACATTGTGGCTCAAAACTTATAATATAGCATCAAGCACTTATATGTGTGCTAGGCGAATTGTGCTTGCAATTTCACAAGCATTCTTCCACATCTTCTTCTTTAAACCAATATATTCATCACTTACTTCATAGCCAAAACATCATGTGCAAACATATATATACAATATGAGCATGGCGAATTTCAAGGTGTCCATAGCCATCCAAAATACAAATTTTAACTAACATGCAAGAAGCATGAACCATGCTCATGAATGCATCATGGCGAATATGACAATCATGCTCCATTCAACTTCAATCATGGTTAAACACAAAAGAAAACTCAAAATCTTACTCAAGAGTAGACAATCCATCATTGCATGCATCATCATCAAGCTTCACACTTAGCATGCAATGGCTTTATCACCATAACAACTTTGGCCAAATACCATTTTCATGGCATAACAAAGATTTGAGCCATGGCTAACATGCACATCAAGTTAGCAACCAAAACATGCATGAAACTCCTAACACAACCTCATACATACCTTAATCTTGATGCCAATTTAGCCAAATCACCTTCTAGATCTCTTCTAAACCAAGCATGAAGCAAAATCCTCTTTCTTCCCTTATGATTTTTGGCCAAAAGGATGAGAAAGGATGAACACAACAAAATTTTTTCTTCCCTCTTTCTCAACTCACGGCAAGGGGGATTACCACACTCACACACATTTTTTTTCATTTTTTATTACCCATACACCTTTGTTTATTATTTCACCCTAATGCACCAACAAAACATGTTTCATGACATGTTTAGCCCATCCTCCTTGTCATGGCCGCCACCACCTATAAAAGGGGAATTTGACATGCAAGTCCTTTATTTTGCATGCATGCTTTAATTAGTCATCACACATTTCCCCATCATACTTTCAAAGTTCGCTACTAGGTCCTTTCTAGTGAAATTCACCTTTATAACACTAAACCAATCATCAAAAATGTCATACATGAATACACACATATTATAGGCATCGAAATAAATTTTAAATTATTTTTATGCCTCGGTTTTGTGGTCCCGAGACCACCTTCCGACTAGGGTCAATTTTGGGCTGTCACAACTCTCCCCCACTTAAGAAATTTTCGTCCCCAAAAATCTTACCGGTAAATAGGCTTGGATATCGCTCTTTCATAGAGTTCTCGGTCTCCCAAGTAGCTTCTTCTATCCCATGCTTGAGCCATAACACTTTCACTAGCGGAACCCGCTTGTTTCATAACTCTTTCACTTCTCGTGATAGGATACGAATCGGTTCTTCCTCATAACTCATATTAGCTTGAATTTCAATTTCGATGGACTAATCACGTGCGATGGATCGGATCTATAGCGTCAAGCATCGAAACGTGAAAGACATCGTGAACCTTTTGAGTTCGGGGGCAAAATCAAACGATATGCCTTTGGACCGACTCGCTCGATATCTCATATGGCCCAATGAACCTCGGGCTCAACTTGCCCTTACGGCCGAACTCGAGTATCTTTTTCCAAGCGATACCTTGAGAAACACTTTATCACCCACGATACTCGATATCCTTACGCTTCAGATCGCGCACGACTTACGGCGATCGGAGGCTATCTTCAGACTTTCACGGATTACTTTCACTTTTCATTCAGCATCCCTAATCAAATCCACCGAAAATCTTGCTTTCACCGAGCTCGATCCGAACAATGGTGTACGGCATTTACGACCGTACAAGGCCTCGTAGGGTGCCATCTTAATACTTGATTGAAAGTCGTTGTTGTAAGCGAATTCAATCAACGGCAAATACCGTTCCCATGAACCACTAAACTCGAGGACGCAACATCTTAACATATCCTCAAGTATCCGAATTATCCGCCGGATTGACCATCGGTTTGGGGGTGAAAGGCGGTGCTAAAATGCAACTTGGTACCCAAAGCTTCTTGCAACTTTTTCCAAAATCGCGAGGTAAATCTCGGATCTCTATCCGACACGATGGAAATAGGCACCCCGTGTAATCTCACAATCGAGAAACGTACAATTCAGCTAATTTGTCCATTGAAAAATCCGTACGTACGGGGACAAAGTGGGCCGACTTAGTCAATCGATCTACCACGACCCAAACCGGATCCTTCTTACTTGCTGACAATGGCAGTCCGGATACAAAGTCCATTGTGACTCGATCCCATTTCCACTCGGGTATCGTGATTGGTGAAGTAATCTCAAGGCACCGATGTTCCGCTTTCACTTGTTGACATATTAAACATCTCGAAACAAAGTCGGAGATGTCTCGCTTCATGCCACCAAAACCGACGTTTCAAATCATTGTACATCTTCGTACTCCCCGGGTGGATTGCCATTCGGCTACAATGGGCTTCATTCAGAATTATCGAAATGAGTTCCGAATTCTTTGGGACACACAGACAACTTTTGAACCTCAAAAAATCGTCATCGTCAATTTGAAACTCCGAGTCCTTGTTCAGAACACACGCAGCCCGTTTTGCAACCAACTCGTCGTCGACTTTCTGAGCTTCTTGAATTTGGTGTGTCAATAATGGTTTGGCTTTCAATTCAGCCACTAACACACTATCGGATCGGACAGACAAGTGCACGTTCATCGCTCGTAAAGTGAATAACGATTTACGACTCAAGGCATCCGCAACCACATTCGCCTTTCCCGGGTGATAGTCAATGATCAGCTCATAATCCTTTAACAGCTCGAGCCAACGTCTTTGTCGCAGATTTAAGTCTCTTTGGGTCATCAAATATTTGAGACTTTTGTGATCCGAGTATACATGGCACCTTTCATCAAATAAGTAATGTCGCCAAATCTTTAAGGCGAATACGATGGCGGCCAATTCGAGATCATGAGTCGGATAATTTTTCTCATGTGGCTTTAATTGCCTCGACGCGATAGGCCACAACTCGACCTTCTTGCATTAATACGCAACCTAACCCAAGTAGAGAGGCGTCGCTATAGATGACAAACTCCTTGGGACTCGGGTTGCACTAGAATTGGGGCTTCATCAAATAAGTTTTCATTGATCGAAACTTTCTTGGCATTTCTCCGTCCATTCGAACTTAACATCCTTTTGGAGTAAGCCGTCATCGGCGTGGCTATCGTTGAGAAACCTTTACAAATCGTCGGTAATAACCAAGCAAGCCCCAAAAAGCTCGAACCTCGTAATATTTCTGAGGCTTCCAATTAAGTATGGCTGAAATTTTATTGGTCGACTCGAATACCCGATCTGAGATACCACATGACCCAAGAAGCTAACCTCTCTTAACCGTAACTCACACTTGTTGAACTTAGCATATAATTGCTTATCCCGTAAAATTTGCGGCACTAATCTGCAGTGTTCAACATGTTCGGTCTCATTTCTTGAATAGACCAAGATGTCATCAATGAACACGACTACGAATTGATCCAAATATGGTCTAAAGATCCGATTCATTAAATCCATAAATACCGAGGGCATTAGTGAGCCCAAACGGCATCACTAGGAACTCATAGTGACCATATCTCGCTCAAGGCGGTCTTGGGTACGTCCGAATCTCGGATTCGCAATTGATAATAGCCCGATCTCAAATCTATTTTCGAGAACACCGAGGCTCCCTTGATTGATCGAACAAGTCATCAATACATGGCAACGGATATTTGTTCTTTATCGTCGCTTTATTAAGTCGACGATAGTCGATGCAACCGCATGGTTCCATCCTTCTTCTTCACGAACAATCTTGGCGCACCCCAAGGCGAAAAACTCAGGCGAGCAAAACCTCTATCCACCAATTCTTGCAACTGAGCCTTCAACTCCTTTAATTCCGTTGGTGCCATATGATACGGAGCTATCGAAATTGGAATGGTACCAGGTACCAATTCGATGCCAAATTCTATTTCCCGAACAGGTGGTAAACCCGGCAATTCTTGGGAAAACATTCGGTATTCACAAACCACGGCACGATTCGGGTTTCTTTTTCGATTCCTTGTCATCGAAAGCACGACGCAAGGTACGCCGCACCCTTTTCTTACATATTTACGGGCCAACATCGCGATATTACGGTGGCAACCCTTTTAAGTCCGTAGACTCAACCCGAATTATTTCATTATTCGCGCACCTCAAATCGATAGTCTTGCTCTTGCAATTTACAACCGCATCATGCATGGTCAACCAATCCAAACCAAGAATAACGTCGAACTCATCGAACGGCAAAAGCATCAAGTCCGCCGGAAAACAAGAACCTCGGAACACTAGGGGACTTTTCTTGCACACTTTGTTGACAAGCACGTAATGACCCAAGGGTTTGACACCGAATGACAAACTCAAGAGACTCAATGGGCAAAGTCTTCTTTGGATGCTAAGGTTTCACATATATATGAATGAGTAGAACCGGGTCAATCAAAGCAATCACATTTGTATTGAAAAGAGTGAAAGTACGGTAATAACATCCGGAGAGGCAACATCCTCGCGTGCGCGATGGCATAAGTCCTAGCAGAGCACGAGCCTCGAGATCGATGGTAGCATCTCTAGATCCTCTCGACCGCCAACGACATTGCCCATATTTCTAGGTGGCCTACCTCGGCGATGGTAGCACCGGGTTTGCACTCGACTTACATTCATTCATGCATCCTCGGGCAATCCTTCATAAAGTGGTCGGCCGATCCACACTTATAGCGAGAGCGATCACGAAACCAACAGCTCCCGAATGCCATTTGCCACAATGTGGACACTCCGCCTCTCTCGGCGATCATTTCCACCACCGTGATCGAGGTGACTCGTGTGGTCACAGGGGTCGATCGCGTCCTCGTCTAGAAAAGCCCAAACGCCTCTAGACCGGCTCACATCATCTCGAAATCTCTTCGATGCTTGTTGAAGAGACTTTCCGAGGACCTCTTCGAATTCTCCAATTCCCACATCACTTTTGTTTCTCCTTTCTAAGCTCTTGACTTTACAAGCTCGCTCAACAAGTACTACGAACTCTCGTATCTCGAGGATGCCAACAAACATCCTTATATCATCATTCAGCCCATCCTCGAGCGTTTACACATTATAGCTTCGGACGAAATGCATTCTCGCTGCTGGCTAAGCCTCACAAATTTTCGTTCGTAGATCGATGAATCGACATCGAACCTTGCTTAAGATCAAGGAATTCCCTCCGCTTTTGGTCGATGAATCTCGATCGATATACTTTTTTGAACTCGGTTTGAAAGAATTCCCAAGTCACTTGCTCTCTAGGCACCACAAGTCGAGTACTCCACCAATAGTAGGCGGACTCGCGTAGCAAGGAGATGGTACACTTTAAGCACTCATCGGTGTACAGGATAGCTCATCAAGCACCGGATAGTGTTATCTAACCAAAATTCAGCTCGCTCGGCATCATCATCATCCGTAGCCTTAAATTCAGTGGCCCCATGTTTTGAATCCTATCGATCGGGGCTTACTTGACCTTATTTGGTCGATCAACGGAGGTATTGTAGGTGCGGGGTTGCATTTGTCGGGAATGGAGGTTGTGGAACAGCCGTGTTGGTTCGAATGTATTGATTAAACCATTCGTTCATCACACTATAAAAGGCTTGCCTAGCCTCGTCATTAGGATTGCTGGCCATAGGTTGAGAGTCCGCCAAGCCTTGTCCCTTGTCTGCGGAGCAGCGCCACACTCTCCACATCATCAGCTATCGCTTCGGTTGGGATCGGGATCCATTGCTATAAACAAACACAAAGTCAAATTGTCAGAAATCACCACACTATCGATTCATCATTTAATGGCATGTATAGCTAGACCCCAAACACATCACGGTAGTCCTAGAATCGACTAAACCGTGGCTCTGATACCAATAAAATTGTAACACCCCGAACCCGAGACCATCGCCGGTGTCGGACACGAGGGGTTAACAAGCCAAGTTCACTTGTTTTGCCCATCCATTTGACATTTCCAGTCAGGCTGGAAATGCTGAGTCACTGTCGCCTTAAAAATCATATCTTGAGTTTCAAAACTCGGAAACTGGTTTCGTAAATTTTCCCTGAATTTAGACTCATATATCCATCCATGGATTTATTTCTAGAATTTTTGGTCGGGCCAATTGGTACAGTTTATTAGTTAAAGTCACTCATGTTTCAGGGATCGACTGCTCTGACCTTCACGCGGTATAACTTGAATATCTCTCTGTACATGGCTTTAATGCTGGTGCCGTTTGTTTCTTATGAAACTAGACTCAAAATGGAATCTGTAAATATAAGGTATGTCTCCTAATTATTTTTGGATAATTTATAGTAAATTTTTAAAGTTGCGACAGGGAACCCAGAAACCGTTCTGGCCGTATCTCACAATAGCTTTAATATCTCTTAACATGTAACTCCTATGACCATTTCGTTTCTTCCATACGAAAATAGACTCATCAAGGTTCATTTACATAGCTTATTCACTATTTAATTCCATTCCTACGAATTTTGGTGATTTTTCACATTCACGTCACTGCAGCTGGCAGCATCTGTTTTTAAGGTAGGTCTTACCTATTTGGTAGTCTCCATGAACCAACTAGTCTTGCCATACATAGGTTCATATATGATCATTTTAACCATGCCAATGGCTGATCATATGACCAACATTCCCATTTCCAAGCCATAGCCACATCATGACACCAAATATATACATACAAACCACAATTAGTCTAAGTCGATACTTCACTTTTACGAGCCATTTTCGCATGGCCGTATATATATACAACACAACATATTCAACCAACAAGGGTAGTCCTATACATGCCATTTCAAAGTTCAACCAAAATTTATACCAAAATAGAGGCGTGGATAGTGTGGATGACTTCGACTTTATTGATCCCGAATCCGATTGCTATCGGCGAAATCTATAAACAGAGAGCCAAAGTAACGGGTAAGCATTTTTTATGCTTAGTAAGTCTCAAGGAATATAATCAATTCTAATTACAGCAATACATTCACATAGCCAAATGCATCATTTCATTAATACACATTCTTACTTCACACTTCATCATTATATACTTTCACAAAGTATCAATCAATTCAATAACTGAAATTCATTAGTCGATTGAGCGAATGTTGCTCAAACATGTCGACTTTCAATGCACATATAACGTACCTTATCCTTTGGGCTTTTCGAGTGTACTAATTGAGTTCATTACAGCAACCAACACTCACCTCCAGCCCAAGATTCTTCGAATATAACCGGATATAATCACGTGCACAAATGCCTTGGTCTTAGCCGGATAGAATAACTTCGCACGAATGCCTTGGTCTTAGCCGGATATAGCCACTAGCACAATTGCCTTGGTCTTAACCGGATATAATTTCCAGCATAATTGTCTTGGGCTTAGCCGGATATCATTCAATTTCTCATGTACACATACATCAATAATCATTGGACATACATATTTCATTTTCGTTACTAAGGCTCAAACGCACATATATTCACAAGCATATTCGCCTTGGGACTTAGCAGGGTATCATTCAATTTCTCATACACACATAAATCAATAATCATACACATCCATACTTCATCTCACATAATTCAAGTAAGGTCACTTCTTGAGGACTTACCTCGGATGTTGTCGAACGGCCTTTTTCGGCTACTCGATCACCTTTTCCTTCCCCTTGTCCAATTGTGGCCCTCTTAGCTCTTGAGCTAATTCAAACAAATTCAATTTATTAAAACCTCATTGTGCTTGCTTATGGCCGAATATGACAAGGAGTTTAAATGGTCATATGGCCACTCTTTAGCTTGAATACACAATGGTCATGCACATTTTATACTACATCAAGCAATTCAATACAATTTATTTGAGCATCAAGGAAAAGCTAAGGCCTTCAATAGGCTACCCAAGGCCGAATATTCATGTACATGTTGAGGCCAATTTTGCACTTAATACCTCACAAAACAGCATGCATTTTACTAGTTAATGCTTTGCACATTGTGGCTCAAAACTTATAATATAGCATCAAGCACTTATATGTGTGCTAGGCCGAATTGTGCTTGCAATTTCACAAGCATTCTTCCACATCTTCTTCTTTAAACCAATATATTCATCACTTACTTCATAGCCAAAACATCATGTGCAAACATATATATACAATATGAGCATGGCGAATTTCAAGGTGTCCATAGCCATCCAAAATACAAATTTTAACTAACATGCAAGAAGCATGAACCATGCTCATGAATGCATCATGGCGAATATGACAATCATGCTCCATTCAACTTCAATCATGGTTAAACACAAAAGAAAAGTCAAAATCTTACTCAAGAGTAGACAATCCATCATTGCATGCATCATCATCAAGCTTCACACTTAGCATGCAATGGCTTTATCACCATAACAACTTTGGCCAAATACCATTTCCATGGCATAACAAAGATTTGAGCCATGGCTAACATGCACATCAAGTTAGCAACCAAAACATGCATGAAACTCCGAACACAACCTCATACATACCTTAATCTTGATGCCAATTTAGCCAAATCACCTTCTAGATCTCTTCTAAACCAAGCATGAAGCAAAAATCCTCTTTCTTCCCCTTATGATTTTCGGCCAAAAAGGATGAGAAAGGATGAACACAACAAAATTTTTTTCTTCCCTCTTTCTCAACTCACGGCAAGGGGGGGGGATTACCACACTCACACACATTTTTTTTCATTTTTTTATTACCCATACACCTTTGTTTATTATTTCACCCTAATGCACCAACAAAACATGTTTCATGACATGTTTAGCCCATCCTCCCTTGTCATGGACGGCCACCACCTATAAAAGGGGGAATTTGACATGCAAGTCCTTTATTTTGCATGCATGCTTTAATTAGTCATCACACATTTCCCCATCATACTTTCAAAGTTCGCTACTAGGTCCTTTCTAGTGAAATTCACCTTTATAACACTAAACCAATCATCAAAAAATGTCATACATGAATACACACATATTATAGGCATCGAAATAAATTTTAAATTATTTTTATGCCTCGGTTTTGTGGTCCCGAGACCACCTTCCGACTAGGGTCAATTTTGGGCTGTCACAAGCACGCAACCCAGTCCATTTAAGGACACATCACTAAATACCACAAATTCCTTTCCTGGCTCGGGTTGCACTAAAACTGGAGCTTCGGTTAGCAACGTCTTCAATTTCTCGAAACTCTATTGACACTTCTCTGACCATTCAAACTTAACATCTTTTTGCAGCAACCTTGTCAAAGGAGTTGCAATCATCAAAAACCCTTTTATGAAGCGTCGATAGTAACCGGCTAAGTCGAAAAAGCTTCTAACCTTAGTTACATTCTTCGGCGGCTTCCACTCAACAATAGCAAATATCTTATTCGGATCAACTCGGATGCCATCACCCAATACAATGTGACCGAGGAATCCAACCTCTAGGAGCCAAAACTCACTCTTGCTAAATTTAGCATACAGTTGTTTGTCTCATAAGATCTGTAAAACAATTCTCATATGTTTCTCATGCTCAGTCTCGTCTTTGAAATAAATCAAGATATCATCAATAAACACAACGACAAACTTGTCTAAGTATGGTCGAAAAACACGATTCATTAAGTCCATAAAGGTAGCTGGGGTGTTTGTCAGACCAAAAGGCATGACTAGGAGCTCGAAATGACCATACCTCGTCCTGAAAGTAGTCTTAGGCACATCTGACTCTTTAACTCGCAACCGGTAGTAATCGGATCTCAGGTCTATCTTAGAAAACATAGTGGCTCCCCTCAATTGATCGAACAGATCATCAATCCTCGGTAACAGATACTTGTTCTTGATAGTTACTTTATTGAGTTATCGGTAGTCTATACACAGACTCATAGAACCATCTTCCTTCTTTACAAATAATACTGGAGCACCCCAAGGTGAAAAACTCGGTCTTGTAAAACATTTATCCGTTAGTTCTTGCAACTGTACTTTTAACTCTTCCAACTCGATTGGTGCCATCCTATACGGAGCAATAGAAATAGGAGCAGTCCCAGGCACCAGTTCAATACCAAACTCTACTTCTCCAACGGGAGATAATCCGGGTAGCTCTTCCAAAAACACATCCGGATACTCACATACTATCGGTACTGATTCCAATTTCAACTCAGATTCTTTGGTATTTAACACAAAAGCAATGTACGCTTCATATCCTTTTCTCATACACCTATGAGCCATCATTGAGGTAATCACAACTGGCGGAGTATCCAACTCGCTTGAATCAATCCGGAGAATCTCACCATATGAGCATTCCAATTCAATATACTTGCTACCTCAATTTACAATCACATCATGCACAGCTAACCAATCCATGCCATGTATTACATCAAACTCATCGAATGGCAATAACATAAGGTTAGCTGGAAAACAATGACCTTGAATCGTCAAGGGACAATTCTTACAAACTTTATCAACTAGAACTGACTTGCCTAGAGGGTTTGACACCTTAATCACAAATTTTGTAGGTTCTACAGGCATACACATACTAGACACCAATTTCATGCAAATGTACGAATGGGTTGACCTTGGGTCAATTAAGGCAATGACATGAGTATTATAAATAGAAAATGTACCCGTGATGATATTGGGAGCAGAGGCTTCCTCTCGAGCGCGTATTGCATAAGTTCTTGTCGGGGCCCGAGCCTCTGATTTTGCAGTAGCATCCTTGGCAATAGCTCAACTGCCACTTGCACTTTCGGGATGTCTCGGAGGTCTGCCTCGAGAAATAGGAGCATTCGGCTGCGAAGCTAATTCAATCTATTTATTAGCTCGCTCCGGGAAGTCTCTTAGAAAATGGTTAAGAGACCCACATCAAAAACATGCACCACTCTTCCTTAGGCACTCTCCGAAGTGAAATTTGTTACAGCTTTTACACTTCGGCTTTTGATCATCTACGCTTCCCACACTAGTTATCATAGGGGAAGAAGACTTCGGGTTATGTCGCTTGGAGCTTCTTGCTCTACCCTAATATCTTGTTGTTGAAGTGGAATGTTCTTGGTGACTTCTCGATTTCTTTTTGGGGAAGGAGTGTGCTCTGCCACTCAACCTCTTACTCGAAACTCGAGCTTCTCTCTTAGCTTACTTTCTTTCATTATTTAGCTTTTTAGCCTTCTTGGCCCGATCAGCTAATGCGACAAATTCTCGTATCTCAAGGATTCCGATCAGTAATTTAATTTCCTCATTGAAGCCTTCCTCGAAGCGTTTACATATTTCTGTCTTTGATTGGACCCACTTCGTGGCATACTAACTTAACCTCACGAATTCCCTTTCGTACTCTGACACAGTCTTATTTCCTTGTTTGAGTTCTAGGAACTCCTCTCGCTTCGAGTCTAAAAATCTTAGACTGATGTATTTCTTTTTAAACTCAACTTGGAAGAACTCCCATGTAATGTCTTCCCTCGGTACCATTGAGGATACCATTTTCCACCAATGATATATTGGCACTTTCAAAAGAGATACAACACACTTTAAGCATTCCTCGGGTGTACATGACAATTCATCCAAAACTCGCACAGTATTCTTGAGCCAGAACTCAGCTCGTTTAGCATCATCCTCAACCTTAGCATTAAAATCTTCAGCCCCATATTTTCTAAGTTTGTCCACTGGGGTTTTACCAATTCTTGCGGGTGCCATACCGTGTGGCACTTCTCCCTCAGGCTGAGCAAGGGGCGGAGAAGGTCGTGATATATTGGGGCGGTTTCTCAAATAATCCCCAAACCGTTCATCCATCATCTCGAAAGAGGCAGCTCTTGCCTCTTCTCGGCCTTCAAACATAGGCCTTCTGCTACTACTAGAAACAGCTCATTGTACGAAAACTAGAGCATGGCTCTCGGCTCCCTCGGACTCATCTTGGGCTTGATTGAAAGACATTTACTATATTCAAATACAATTAAAAATTGTTAGGAGATGCCACACTATCATAACTTGTATAATGGCATGTATAGCTATACTCAATACGTGCTACGTTAGTCCGAGAATTGACTAAACTGTAGCTCTAATGCCACTAAATGTAACACCTCTTACCCGTACCTGGGACCGGAATAAAGTATGAGGCGTTACCAAACATATACTTGGACACTTTCGGTAAATACAGGTTATAAAATTTCATTCTAATTTAAAACTGACTACATAACACCATAGTGTCTTGATTATGGACCTACGAGGTCCAAAACATACATTAGAAGCGATCTGGGACTAAATTGGGAATTATAGAAAATTTTAGAAAAATTACTAGGGTTATGCCTCACACGCCCGTGTGGAGGTAAAGCACACGCCCGTGTGCTTAGGGACATGCCCTTATCCCTCACCCGTGTTGAATTATTTGGATTTCTTTTTCAATTCGAACCTACAAGGGTTTTCACACGGCCAAGCACACTCCCCTGCTCCTGGCCCGTGTCCCTCACACAGCCTAGACATGCCCGTGTCATCGTCCGTGTCCAAAACCCAGACATTCTATTTATGACGTCATCATTCATTTTGAGGCACACGGCCAAGGAACACGCCCGTGTGCTAGGCCGTGTCCTCCACACGGTTGAGACACACGGTCGTGTCTCTACCCGTGTGTTTACTACCATCCAAACTGACTTCAAATTTTAAGTACAGGGGACACACGGCCAGGCAACACGCTTATGGGGCTAACTGTGTGTCACACACGACCTAGACACATGCCCGTATGTCTACCCATGTGGACTTTTTTAAGGCTATTTGTCAAGCCTTTTGTCACCCTCTATCATCCATACACATTTAGAGACTTCAATGGTATTTAACATGGCCTAATTATACTCTTAAACAACCTTGACATGACTCATTGCATGTTAACCTCATCTCATTGGTTTAGTACATGCTAAATTATCCTTTTCGTATTAGGGATTAGCATAGCTCATTTTACTTTTTACACTTAGGCCATATTATAGCCATATACCATTATATGCTATGTCCACTCTCAAATTATTAGGTTCCATTTCAATCATCCAGTCATGATAAAACTCATCATCATATCTCATGAAACATTTAAACAAAGACATGCATCATTGGTAGGTTTACTAACTACATCAATATGAGCTATATCTCATGGCCATATACAAAAGAATAAGTATACCATTTAGGTCATTACATTGGCTAGCCAAATGAAATATAAAACAAAATAACCAAAAAAAATCATATACATGGGAAGTATCTATATACCGAAGCAGGACAAGTCGATAGTGTGTTGATTCTCCAACCGTCTTCCAATCT
This sequence comes from Gossypium arboreum, assembly GCF_025698485.1. Taxonomy (NCBI): domain Eukaryota; kingdom Viridiplantae; phylum Streptophyta; class Magnoliopsida; order Malvales; family Malvaceae; genus Gossypium; species Gossypium arboreum. The sequence goes on along the minus strand of NC_069071.1, from coordinate 99,950,527 downwards.
TCACGAGTCCACGAAATCTGTAAGGCAGGGAAAAGAAAAGGGGGTAAGCATTTATATGCTTAGTAAGTCCGGATAACTGGAAAGTAAGATTACCAGTTAATTAGCATACAACCGTCTTCCAATCTTCACGAGTCCACGAAATCTGTAAGGCAGGGAAAAGAAAAGGGGGTAAGCATTTATAGGCACTAATTCCAGCAAGCATGAAATAGTTTCCCTATCACATACACTCAATCATCAAGTTAGTCTCATAACAGTACATCATGTCATTTGTCTTAGATGAGCTCATCAATTCAATATTTCTATTTCTATTTCTCCTGATAATTTCGTTGAATTTTTTAGAAATCTCGATGGATAGCCCAATTACCGTCAAGTTATACAAGTGATCATCTCTAGTACGCATTCCCGTAAACCTTATATCTTACGATGGGATTACCAGTCCAGCCTAAATCCCCAGTAGTATTAACTCATAGAGAAATGTCGGCATTACCAGTCCAGGCTAAATACCTTTCTATAACAATTGCTCTCATAAGCTCGGATCTGATTTGCCAGTCCAGGCTGAATTCAGTCCTCAATCGGATTATCCGTCCGGGCTAAATCTTTAGTGCACCCATATTCTTCGGGAGGCTCAATCACTCAAGGAACACAATTCTGGGCTAGATTCTTTCTATTTTGAGATCGTTGAATTACCCGTCCAGGTTAAATCTTTTTCTGCAACACATGCAGGATCTCATGTCATGTAAGCCATAATTTATCCATCGGACTTTCTTTTCTATTTCGACCGGCATATTTATCATTTTTCCTTTACACAAGCACATTCATCAATTATCATGCAATGAAAATCTAAATTTTAATACATTTAAGAACACGAATGTTTAAGTATATTAAGAGTTTACTTCGAGTTATACGAACTTACTTGGTAATGGCTTCGGTTTCGTATTTCGGTTATTCCAAAACCTTTCATTTTCCATGGTCGACCTCTGAAATTATTTTCTCGGGGTCTATATCAATAAAATTAGATTATTAATACATCACTTATTCATTTTAGGCCTAAAACTCACCCCTGGGCAAAATGACCATTTTGCCCCTGACCATTCACAATATTTACAATTTAGTTCTAAGTCTCGTATAATGAAATACATGTAATTCCTTGGCTACCCAAGCCTAACCGAATGTATTATAAGCTCATACTAGCCTACATTTTTCTCTATCTCACATTTCTACCCCACATTTTATACCTTTTTCATTTAGGTCCCTTTTTGGTGTTTTCATGAAAAAACACCTAGCAAAATATGTTTATCTAACATCTAACTTTCATAGCCCTCCATAAATCATCAAACAACAACCATCTCATGCATGGTTCAAATTTCTAACATGATCCCTAGCTTAAAATATGGGTAGAAATGGATAGAGCATGTTACGAGGGTTTCAAAAATACGAAGAACATTAAAAACGGGGCTAGGGAACACTTACCATTGAGCTTGAAATGTTGGAAAACCCTAGCTATGGGGACTCCTTCAAATTTGGCAGCATGGAGAAGAAAATGAGTGAATTTTTGCTTGATTTTCCCTTTCTATTTCATTAATTAACCAAATGACCAAAATGCCCTTCCTTACTAACCTTTCCAAATTTTCCATGCTTGCCCATTTTTGTCCAAAACTTAGAAATTGGGCAAATTACTCTTTAAGGACCTCTAATTAATATTCCAAAGCAATTTCAAACAAATTGCTTCCAGCATCCAAGTTTTGCAATTTATTCAATTTGGTCCTTAATTTCCAATTGGACACCTTACACATAGAATTTCCTCATGAAACTTTAACATATACTTATTTTCATATCCTAAACCTCATAATGATCATAAAATAATTATTTTAACATCGAATTTATGGTCCCAAAACCACTATTCCGACTAGGCCCTAATTCAAGATGTTACACTAGCCAATCGTCGCTCCTGTGGGACTGTCTTACACTAGATCATCATTTCTCAATGGCAAATGTCACATCATTTCATCTTTTCACCTCGGCAACCTCTGACATAGTAAGTTAGCGAACTGACTGTGTAACATACAAAGCGGACGTACAAGATGAAAAGATTACTTTTGGAAGGATATGGACGGAAGCTTTAGTCTCGTAATGCGGAGAAATGATGTATACTTGTTGAAAAAGGTTAAGTGTAGGTTCTAAGCCTCATGAACACTTTTTAAGAAATCTTGATAACCTTTGGCTAGACGAGTTTAGTTACTCATGCTTTTTGGGAATAAAAGCATAAGTTTAATGAAATAGAATTTATTAAAAAGGAAAAGAAACAAAAGGCTAAGAGACTTAGGGAATTTCTGCTATCGGGGAGGAGTTTTTTACAAAAAAAAAATGGAAGTCTCAATTCATGTCACTATATCCCTTATTTATTGTACATGAAAAACCCTAGTTGGTTTCTATTTAAACTTTAAATGATAATGTTTAAGAGATATAATTAAAATTAAATCTAAACAATATCATAATAATCCTAACAATAATCTTAAATTTAAAAAAAATAAAATTCAAATTTAAACAAATTTTTATGTTCATAAATCTCTTCTTTGAAATTTGCCCCAAGACTTCCACACTTTGTATTTTTGGCACCACATCTTCCCTATTTCGCATGCCGACCCATTTTGTCTTTAAATTCACATTTTTTGCCCCCAAATTTCCTTTTTCCTTCAATTTAGTCCTTACAAGATTCAAAAAAAGGCATAAATAGCCCAAATTAGTAGGATCATACTCAAAATATATATGTACTTAAATCATAAAAGTATGTCATTTTAGAGTATTATCATACTGCCCCCTACTTAGCCCATGCTTGCCCTTCAGTATGGTTCCTATCCCACTATGTAATTTAGATTTTTCCATGGAAAGAAGTATCACCCCAAAGTTTTATAAAAATTAGGCATAATGCATATGGAAATAAAGAAAACCTTTACCTTGCTTTAAGTAAAATTGAAAAGTTCTCCAACTTAAACATACAAAAATTAAATGGACTTAGATTATTTCATGAAAGTTAGGTAATTTACTAAACTTAATAAGATACCTATTTTTTTCACCCTTAGTCCCCAAATTTAATTCTCTTCCTTTTTTTTCCTTCGCTTTATTTCGTCGGTTTTTTTTTATGCTTACAAATGTATTGGCCCTTTTGACACTAAGTGGAATGACAACCCAAGCACCCCACTCCAGTTACTTAGCCTAACACACTCCTAATTTAGTTTTTATTTTTATCCATAATTCTAGTTAGCGAAGATTTACCTAACATGTCACACAACCTTTTTACACGAAGTAGGATGACAACCTAAGCACCCTACCCCGGTTACTCAATCAGTCACGTTTTAAGCTGTGCTCATAACCACAGAATCTTCAGATTTTTTTAAAGTTTAATGAAATAGAATTATAATTTTAGAGGACTAGGAAAAACAAGCAAACAAAAATAAGTTTTGGCAACTACCTAACAGCCATGAAAATAGATTTAGCATACATCTGTATTAAATGTCCTCTTTACATTTAAACTTAATCGACTTTACTATAAGCAAGACAGGGTTAACTTCATTAATCATAATTATTTTAGCCTAATAGAAATAAAGCAGTGGAAATGAAATCAACATAGCAAAATCATAACTTAGAAGACAAGAATCATGCTCGCAAGTCAAACAGTGGGTAATTCCTAGTCAAAATTTTGGGCATGAAAACGAGTAAGATATACTAAAAAAAATAAATGTGGCCAAAAATAAGCATAAGTCAGCAGCAACAGTAAATACAATAGTAAAAACGACAGATAAAACAACAGAAATAATGAGGAATATCTTCCCCCTACTTAAAACACATTGCCCTCAATGTGGAAAATAATATTAACAAATATGATGAAAACGAAAGGGTTTAGAACACTCCCCATGTTGTTTTCATTATTGTTTTTGCCACCCATTTCCAAATTTAATTTTTCATTTCCTCGATTCTCCTGGATATAATAAGAGAGAATACAATTTATTAACATGCAAGAAAAAAATTAGGTTGTCTCCCAACAAGCGCTTGTTTAACGTCGTTAGCTCGACGACCCAAACTAGTATTGGGGCTATTCCAGTTGAATTTTTTCGATCGTATGGGCTTGGAAATTCTCATAAAATGGCTTCAACCTTTAACCATTGACTATGAACCATTTTCTTGATTCTTTACTTTCTATTTCAACTGTGCCATGGGTGAATAATTTAGTTACAATAAAGGGTCCTAACCATCTAGGTCGAAGCTTATCGGGGAACAATTTTAACATAGAGTTATAAAGTAACACTTTTTGTCCTATTGAGAAATGCTTCTGGGAAATTTTCTTATTATGAAACAATTTTGTTTTATCTTTATAGATACGAGCATTCTCATAGGCATCATTACAAATTTCCTCCAATTATTGGATGTCTAATTTCTTTGCTCCTTCCACAGGTTCCAATTCCATATTTCATTCTTGTAACACCCAATAAGCCTTATGTTCCAATTCTACCAAAAGGTGGCAAGCCTTGCCAAAAATAAGCCGGTATGTGGACATACCAATTGGTCCCTTATATAACCGCCGATAGGCCCAAAGTGCGTCATTTAATCGAAGACTCCAATTCTTTCGGTTAGGCTGAAACATTTTCTCCAAAATGGTCTTGATTTCTCGGTTTGAGACCTTCACTTGGTCATTCGTTTTGGGGTGATAGGTCATAGCTACAGGGTGGTGAACTCTGTATTTTTTCAAGAGTGCCTCCATCATTCTATTTCAAAAATAGGTTCCACGATCGTTGATCAAGGCTCGAGGTGTACCGAACCTGGAAAAATAGATTATATTAGAAACTCCACGATAGTTTTAGCATTGTCATTTTAGTAGGCTTTACTTCTATCCACTTAGAAACATAGTCTACTGCCAGAAGTATATACACATTTCAGAATGAAGAAATAAACAAACTCATGAAATTGATGCCTCATACATAAAAAATCTCATATACATGAGTTAGGGATAGGGGAATTTGATTTCACCTAGTTATGTTGCTTATATGTTGGCATCTATAGCAAGATTTATAAAAATCATATGCATCTCAGAAAATTGTGGGTCAATATGGCCTACACTTTAATACCTTATAAGCAATCTATTTGGGGCCAAAGTGACCTCCACTAGCATGAGTATGACAAAAAGTAAGTATAAAGGCTACCTCGATTTCTGGAACACATATTTGTATCACTTGATCAAAGCAATGGTTCCACAAGTATGGGTTGTCCCAAACATAATATCGACCTTCTCTTTTAAGTTTGTCCCTCATGGGACGAGATAACCTAGTGGGTAATAAACCTGTAGCAAGGAAGTTTACCATATTCGTATACCATGGGAAATACTCTTAGGCCAAAAAGAGGCCCTCATCAAGAAACTCATCATTTATAGTAGTGTTTTCACATCCATTCTTATCTCGAATCTCAATGTTGAACTCTTGGAGCAGTAAAATTCACTTAATGTGCCTTGTTTTCACTTCCCTCTTTGCTACCAAATACTTAAAGGTTGCATGGTCAGAAAAATAACCACTTTAGACCCCAATAGATACAACCGAAATTTATCCAAAGCAAATACAATAGTTAAAAGTTCTTTTTCTGTGGTTGTGTAATTGCTTTGTGCAACATCTAAGGTTTCTGAGGCATAACAAATAACGTGGGGCTCCCTATCTGTCTTTTTCCCTAATACGGCCCCCACACTTTGGTCACTTGCATCGTATATGATTTCGAAGGAATAATTCTAATTTAGCACTTGCACTATACAACCAGAGACCAACTTCTATTTTAATATGTCAAAAGCCTTTTGGCATTTTGGGTTGAACTCAAATTTCTTATCTTTTTGCAATAATTAGTGGTTCAACTACTTTTGAGAAGTTCTTTATAAAGCACCTGTAAAATCCTACATGGCCAAGGAAAGAACAAATTTCCCTTACAGCTGAGGGATATGGCAAAGAATTTATAATATCAGTTTTGGCCTTATCGACCTCAATCCTTTTTAGATGAAACTATGTCCTAGAATTAAATCTTTGTCTACCATAAAATGACATTTCTCGTAATTCAAGACAAGATTAAATTCTATGCATCTATTTAAAATTTTCGTGAGGTTTTTAAGGCATTCATCAAAAGAGTCCCCATGCACAGTAAAATTATCCATAAAAACTTCAATAATTTTTTCTACATATTCAGAAACTATACTCATCATGCATCTTTGGAAGGTGAACAGTGCGTTACAAAGTCTGAATGGCATCCTCCTATACGCAAATGTGTTGAATGGGCATGTGAAAGTGGTCTTTTCTTGGTCTTCCGATGCGAGTGAGATTTGGAAAAAACCTGAATATCCATCAAGACAACAACAATGAGTTTTTCTAACTAAACGTTCAAGCATATAAAAGGAAGAGGGAAATGGTCTTTTCTAGTATAAGAATTTAACTTCATGTAATCAATGCAGACACGCCACCCATTTTGCACTTGAGTGAGTACTAGATTGCCCTCACCATTTTTCTTTACTGTCACACCCGTTTTCTTGGGCACGACTTGCACCAGACTTACCCAATTGCTGTAAAAAATGGAGTAAATCACGTCAACATCCAGCAGCTTAATTATCTCCTTTTTTACCATATCCATCATATTTGGTTTCAATCACCTTTGCGTCTCTCGCTTTGGCTTCATATTTTCCTTTTAAGTCAACAATGGTCCAACCAATTGCCTCCTTATGGTCATTTAGTACTTGTGTATGTAGTAGCCCAAATTTGACCGGGCTGAAAACGGAATAAAAGAATTAAATAAATATTTATTTATTTAATGTCCATTTAAAAGTCCATAAATAACCAGCCCAATAGACCCATTTAGCCTAAAATTATTCAAAGCTCCCATTCTCATCTCCCTTAGGCCGCCCAACAGACCCGTTACACCTAGCAGCTCATTTACAATCAAATACCTAAAGCACAACTAAACTAACCCATTAACTTGTAAACCATCTAAAACCCAGTTACACCCAAGCCCAAATACCCAAACAGACCCAGGACTAAAGTGGCCCAACTGGCCCAAATCATTACACCAAGGCAAGAAACCCTAGGGTTTCTGCCTTTCCCTCCTAGCGCCGCAATGTCTTCTGGAAGCTTCGGGGAGGGTCTGTCCAGTTCCCCGAATCGGGACGGCCATCAATGTTCTATCTTAGGTTTCCAATGCCCCATCAGTGCCTCGCCGTCTCAACAGCCACCAATCGTGCTCCCATCAAGGCCACGATTCCAGGCCCTTGATCAACGCCTCCGATAGACCATCGTCAAGCCTTCGTCACCGCCAGATTTCTCGCAAACATCTGCAAGAAAAAGAAAGAAATCAAAGCAAGATTGTAGTAAATAGATTAGAACAGAGTTTGGAAAGAAATCTTTCGATTTCTTTCCAAAATAGGCAGTAAATCAAGGCTATAAAGCCTTTTCTCAAATCTGTAAAAGGAGGTACACAGACATAGAGAGAAACACATCACAAAAAGCATTGTATATCAAACTTTTGCAATAATATTTCAGAAGGTGATTATTTTTCGTACTTATCTCTTTTTCTCTTTTACGAATATATGAATCATTTTTTTTTAAAGGTAACATTTAAAAGGAAAGAGGTTACCTGTGGAAGGACGAAGGTTTTTAAACCTTCAGACCACTGCGTACGGCAGCGCGTGGGCACTCGTGATCCAGTGGTCGGAGGCCTGAGGCCAAGGCCAGAGAACCCCCCCTGTCTCCTCATTCAGAGGATTTTAGATTTTTTTTTCTTCTAAACTAATTGCTAAATGAGTTTTAGGCTTAAGTTTTAGCTTATATAATCCAGCAAAAACGACATCGTTTCTGTTTAAATAATAAGCTACGAAACAGCACCGCATTAGGCAGAGGATCCGCGTGCTGACCCGATTACCCGGGGAGGATCCGCGTGTTTTCATGAAATAGGTTAATTGCCCAATTGGTCCTCTCGCAATTTTTATATTTTAATTTCATTTTATTTATTTTTAATTTAGCTTTAATGTTTTAATTACATTTCAATTTGGCCCTCCCAAAGTGATTTACAACCGCATTAGGGAAAGCGGTGTCATTTTGGGATTAGGGCAAAAGCCCAATGAGTCCCTCTATTTTAAGGCGCATTTCAATCGGGCCCAAAATTTTTATTGTTTTCTAATTAACCCTAAATTTTCTAGTTAATTTTAATTTTCATCCTTATATATCTTTAATTTAATTTATTTAAGATACCTTATATGTATATATGTCTATAAATACTAATTATATTTAGTAATTTATTATTTTATTTATATTATTTGTAAATATATATATATATATATTCATAAATTTCAATATATGTTGTATTTTTATTATTTTATTAATTGTTTAATCATATTTTTGTTACATTGTTATTATTATTATACATGCACCATATTATATTTCATTACAATTATTTATGTATTGCTATTACATACTATATCATATTATTTAATATTTCTTATAATATTTATCTTACTTATATATTTTATTATATATTTTATCTGAGATATATTTAATTTTTTATGTTAAATATAAAATAATAATTATTTTACCATATTTTCATATTCAAAATATTTATTATTTTATATTATATTTCCTTTAATTTATTCATATTATATTATTATACATAACTTATTTTAAACATTTTTTTATTTCAGGGATATTTTATTAATAATTGCTCACTTTATTTTATATTTTAATCTGAATTAAATCTTTTATACATCATTATATTTTATATCATTTAGATGTTAGTCTCGTAATATTATTAAATGTTGTTTGATTAATATATGTGTTGCTATATTTTTATTATCATATTTGTTTTATATATGTGTCAAATTATATATCATGCATCATTTATATGATTAAATATATGTTGAATTATATGTTTAGGATTTTATCTTTTCTTCTTAAATATGTATTGCATTTTATATATATTTTCTTATTTAAAAAATTTATCATGTTTTATTTCTTATATATGTTGGTTAGTGTATGATATTTATGTTGTTATGCTTTTACCTACCTATTATTATAACATGTTATCTCGTATGTTATGTTAATATGCTCATTCATGCATCGGTTTTAAAAACAAGACTTCAAAGTTTTCAAAAATAGAAAGACAATGCTTGGTGTTTGGAAGCTTCGAGAAGAGTAGTGCCCTAACTTATTGGGTTGCAATTTTTTCTCGTTGAGTCCGAATAGTCAAGTACCCTTCTAAGTTTTTTAAGATTTTCAAAATACAAGCAACTGTCTTGGAATTTCAAAGCGTTGTGTCCTAACTTACTGGATGTGGCGTTTTGTCGTTTCGAGATAGGGATTTCCAAAAAGGTTAATTTAGTGTCAATATTTTGATACAAGTGAACCCCAATTTTCAAAATCAAAACATTTTAAAAGAGGATTGCATCTAAAATTTTTTAAATTTCCGACCTTAAAGACATTTGATAATTAATTAGGTACCAATTTTTGGGCGTTACGAGGGTGCTAATGCTTCCTCATACATAACCGACTCCCGAACTCGTTCTTCCGTAGACCAAAACTAATGATTTTAAAACAAAATGTTTTAAACGTGATCCAATCGCACCTAAAAAGATTGGTGGCGACTCTCGTTTTCGTTTCTCTTAAAGTCGATTCCCATTTTCCAAAACTCAATTTAGAAATGGTCTCGACAGCTTGGTGACTCCACTGGGGACTAAGAGAGTCAAGCCGTGTAATTGATTATCTCTTGTCTTAATGTCGAAAATTAAAAATTTTAAAATGTAATCCTCTTTGCATTACATGTGTTTGTATTATTGCATGTGTTGCTATATTCTGATACGCATTGCATTTGCATGACCGCTGTGGTCACACCCTTAAGTGGGAGTGAGAAACTACGCCTTCGTGAGGTTTTCGCCTCCGTGCAAGATAGTGGATCACTTTCGGGATACATTCATACCTATGGTTTCGTGAGGTTTTCATCTCCATGTAGCCATAGGGAAATGTGTTCCCCTGAATTGAACTCATTTCAAATGAGCCTATAATGGGTGAGAATCGAGGAATCTGCTGGTTCAGGTACCTCAAACTTTAGAACCAACCTCATATCGAAAAATCGTAAGAGCCCAACTTAGTTAGAGTTGCACTTTAGATATTACCCTTATAAAATATCAGAGATTTATTGATATCATGTGATACTAACTATTTCTTTTCTTTTGTTTTGTGCATGTCATTTTGCATTTAAAAGGTATCGATTCACGATCAGTTTCTAAGTTAGGAAGTTTTATTATGGAGAACGGACTTTTTGATAGAGTGGAGGGCAATGCCAACGTCCATAGATGGTCTGAGCAAACTCAACTAGAAAAGGGAGATAGTATAGCTATGGGGTATATGTCGGAGCTGTCAGACTACACTCGCATCAGTGTCACACAGAATAATCTGTAGGAGCTTAAGGAGATTTGGGATTAGTGGGGCAATAAGACTAAACAGTCATTCTACGGTAATTACGGAGATTTACCTCACTTACTTGATATTCAAATTGATGAGAACTTGTTTCGAGCTCTCGCTCAGTTTTGGAACCCTCCATACAATTGTTTTACCTTTGGAGAGGTGGATTTAGTGCCTACTGTGGAGGAGTACACCGCCTTACTTCGGTGTCCTAGATTTCAGTGTGATAGGATTTATTCTCGAGCTGCTTGTGACCCAGCCTTTGGTAAGAAGCTGATGACCATTACGGGGATGAGTGAGCAGTGGATCATGGCTAGAATCAAGGAAAAGGGTGAGAGTAAATGCATTCTGTGGGGGGCTCTGAAAGAACTGATCCAGACACATCCAGACAAGGTGAAGAGGGTAGACATTTTTGCCTTAAGCTTATACGGATTGATGGTTTTTCCCAGGGCCTTGGGATATGTAGACGAGGCGACTACGGATCTCTTCCATTGGCTTAGTAAACAGGTCACTTCTGTTCCTGCAATCTTGGCAGAGACATTCAGGTCCTTGAATGCATGTAGGAGGGCCAGTGCAGGCAGGTTTGTTGGTTGTGCTTAGTTACTTTTAACTTGGTTCTATAGTCACTTTCGGTTGATAGACAAAGTGGTTTGTCGGGTCTTCTTCGAGGATTACTCACCTTTGAAAGATATAGTAGCCTCATCTAGGAAAGTGGATGTGCCGGAAGAAAATTGGATAGGCTACTTCAGAACCTTCAATCAAAAGATGTTGAGTGGAGGGCTCCGTGGATGATTCCTGGTGAGATTCTTTACCGATGTGGTAGTTTTGATTGGGTTCCTCTGTTGGGAATTTGGGGTGCCATTGGTTATGCCCCTTTGCTTGTGTTGAGGCAGCTTGGATTGAGGCAGTTCATACCAGCAACTCATGGGCTGGCTCAAAGTGAGTTCGTGTATAGAGGAGCTAACTACAAGAGGAAAGTCAGTGAGATCTCTAGTGCTTGGAATAAGACTTGTCGATTAAAAGGAGTAGCTATTAGCCCTGCTACGACTCCGGAGTATGTTGAATGGAAAGGCAAAAGGATTAATGATAACATCCCTAAACCAAGCGTGGAAGGAGCTCAACCGATAGAGGAATATTTGCAAGTGATGCCCTCGAAGTTAGAAATTATGAAGCAAGAGTTCGAGAGAAAGAACTTGGAGCTTGAGAAGAGGATAGCAAAGCTTGAAGAAAAAAAGATGTACTTGATCTTAGACGTAGATGTTCAAAAGATGGAGGTCGAGAAAGAGAGGAAAGAAAAGAGGAATATTGAGGAAGATCGAGATGATCTAAAGGAGCATTACAAAAAGGCACAAGTATTCTTGAAGAGAGCCAGAGTAGGAGGGTCTTCAGACCAGTTGCAGAAAGAGGCCCAAGAAGAAAAAGCTAGAGCCGAGTATTGGGAGAGGAAGTTCCAAGAGATGCGGTCGCAGAATTTGGCATTAGAGGAAGAGAATAAAGGGTTGAAGACCAAGGTAACTGAGCTTGGAAGATCCCTTCGTTGGCATTGAAACCATGATCCTACGATCGAGTTAAAAGAGCTAAGAAGTAAAGTTGAAGATTTGGAAGTGGCATTGCATGATAGTGAACTTCGGATTGAGTAGCTCGAGGCGTGAGAAGATTATCTAAAGGGAGAGCTTCAGCAGTCTAGAGGACAGGTCGGAGAAAGGGATCACATTATTGGTGAAACCTTAGCCCAGATTCGAGAGGTTGCTGAATATGTTCAAGACTTAGCAGTACGAGCTGATGCTTTGAGTATGATGTATGAGTCAGCGTCTGATAAGGGTCGAGAGTTAGCCCTTTTGTTAGAAAAAGTTAGAACTTTGGGCATTTGGGCAAAGGTGTATGTGTAATCCATTTATATGTAAAGATATTCTTTTTCTAAATAAAGTTTTCTAAATGAGATTGAATCGAGATCGATGCCTTTTTGCATTCATGCATTTGCATTACATCATATCATATGCATTCAAAGTTATAGAAAGACCCTAATTAGTTAAAGTTTACTTCCAGAGAGGTAGAAAAGAAAATCTGGAAATCACACATCCTTACGGCACTTGCACTAAAACTAAGAGTATGGATCAAAGGTTTTAACAATTGCAAAAGGATATGCAAGACCAATTGCAAGAACAATTGACCAAAATACAGAATGACATGAGGGAGAAAATGCTAGAGGCTCAGAGGAATATGATGGCTGAAATGGCTCAGCTGTTAAGGGCCACTGATAAAGGAAAAGCTCCCATGCCAATCACTGAAGAGGAGAATGAGGGTCCTCCTCCAAGTTTTACTCTGCCTCATGTGGCACCTCCTAGAAGGCCATCTGTCACTGTGAGACCTCAACATGGGCCGGTTGATGCTGGAATCCCCGTGAATTTCCCATCTGGGTTGGGAAATAATTTAGGCGATAGCCCGATCAACCCTGTCACTCTTGATATGGATCTAATGGAGAAAGAAAGAATGGCAACCGAATCCTCAAAATAGTTGGAGGATCGTTGTAAGTGGTTGGAGGAGAAGTTTAGGGTTTTGGAAGGCACTGGCATTCATCATGGGATTGATGCCAAAGACTTAAGTTTGGTTCCAGACTTGGTACTTCCTCATAAATTCAAGATGCTGGAGTTTGAAAAGTACAATAGGACTACTTGTCCAGAGGCACACATAACAATGTTTTGTAGGAGAATGACTGGGTATGCGAACAATGATCAACTATTGATCCATTGTTTTCAAGATAGCTTAATAGGAGCAGTGGGTAGGTGGTACAATCAGTTGAGCCATGCAAGAATCAATTCATGGAGAGACCTTGCACAAACCTTTATGCAACAGTACAACCATGTGACTGATATGACACCAGACAGGATCACACTTCAAAACATGGAGAAAAAGCCTAATGAAAGTTTTAGGTAATACGCACAACGATGGAGGGAGGTGGCAATGCAAGTACAACCACCACTGTTAGAAAAGGAGATCACCATGTTATTTATCAACACTTTGTAGGTGCCGTTCATCACTCACATGATTGGAAGCACCACGAAAAGTTTCGCGGATATAGTTATGGCAGGAGAGATGATTGAGAACGCCATAAGGGGCGGTAAAATTAAGAGGGAAACGGCTAAAAGATCGGCCCCAATGAGAAACGACAACGAGGTGAATAACATGAATAGTACCAACTCGAGGGCAATCACAGTTGGTCAACCCAGAGCAGCTGCGGTCGAACAGCAAAGTACCCGAAGACATGAATCGGGCACAAGACAGAATTCGGAAAGTATGCAATTCACGCCTATCCCTATGAAAGCTTTATCAAAGCTTATACGATGCACATGCCATTGCTCCATTCCACTTGAAACCGCTACAGCCACCGTACCTCGAATGGTATGATGCAAATGCTAAATACGAATTTCATGCGGCAATACCGGGGCATCCGATTGAAAACTGCACTGGATTCAAGAAGGCCGTGGAGAGGCTTATCACGATGGGGGTTGTGAAATTCGACAGTACCCCTAATGCTAAAAGTCCATTACCAGATCATGGCAATCAAGGATTGAATGCCATTAATGAAACCAAGGAAGAAAGAATCAATGAAGATGTTGCTAAGGTGAAGACAGCCATGAAAGTAATATGGGAGGAGATGGTGAAGAGAGGTATGTTGACCTTTGGAAAAGGTAGAGAAAGAATGGGGAAGTATTGTGAATTCCATGAGAGATAGGTCATATGATCCAAAATTGTGAGGAGTTCAAGGCCATGGTGAAGGCCTTATGGTTAACAAAGAGCTACAGATTTTTTAGGGTAGCTCTTGTAAAAAACAAATATGTGTGCTGGAAAATGAACGACAAGGAACTAGCCGACCAAGAATTATTATTTCCTTGCCAGGAAATAATAAAGTGGGGGTGCAAACCGGGCCCAAGGTCTTCATCCATAAACCCAATCCTTTACCTTACAAAAATAACAAGAAGGTGCCATGGAGTTATGATTGCAGTGTAACAGTACCTGAGGGGGAGAGTATAGCCAGTGCGTCTAGGGGCGTGTAAAATGAAGGTTCCTATACATGGAGTGGGAAATGTTATGATACAGAGGGCGTCAGAGTGGAGCCCACAAGGATAAAAGGTGTCGAGGTTGAGAAGGAGAAAGAGACCGAAGTACCCATCAAAGAGACTGAAGTACCCATCAATGAGCCGGTGAAGGAGGAGGAGGCTAAGGAGTTCCTAAAGTTTCTTAAGCATAGCGAGTATAGTGTGGTCGAGTAGTTGCCTAAGAAGCCAGCGTGTATATCAGTATTAGCCCTACTTCTGAGTTCTGAGATACATCGGGATGCATTATTGAAGGTGCTTAATGAAACATATGTCACCCACGACATATCCGTTAACAAGTTAGACCAGTTGGTAAATAACATCAGTGCTGACAATTTCATCTACTTAAATGATGATAAAATTCCACCCGGGGGCATAGGGTCAACCAAAGCCTTGCACATCACTACTCGGTGTAAAGGATACACGCTGCCAAGTTACTCGTTGATAATGGATCTGCTTTGAATGTCCTTCCATTATCCACATTGAACAGATTACCCATCGACAGTTTGCATATGAAAACATGTCACAACGTGGTAAGAGCCTTTGATGGAACTGAAAGGAAAGTGATGGGACGAATCGACATCCATTTGGAAATTGGGCCAAATACATATGAAGTTGATTTCTTGGTAATGGATATCAAGCCCTCCTATAATTGTTTATTGGGGAGGCCATAGATACACTCGGCAGAAGCGGTGCCCTCCTCATTGCACCAAAAATTGAAGTTAGTGACAGATGGACGGTTAATAACCATCAATGCGGAGGAAGACATTATAGCAGCAGTCACTAGCAAGACCCCTTACGTCGAGGCAAATGAAGAGGCTATTGAGTGTTCTTTCCGCTCTCTAGAAATCATCAATGCAACCTTCATTTTGGAAGGAAGTGAAGTACCGGTACCCAAAATGTCTAGAGCCACAAGGATGGCCATGCAAATGATGATGGGGAAGGGAGCATTTCCAGGAAAAGGATTACGAAGACGGTTGTAAGGAGGGATTCAAATCCCAAAACTGATTGAGAAGAAGGATCGCTTTGGTTTGGGCTTCAAGCCAGACCATAAGCACAAGAGGCAAGAAATTGAGAGGTGCCAAGCGAGAAGAAAGGCGCGTTTGAATGGAGGAGAAGTGGAGTGGGAACCGATGACATTCCTACCTATATCCAAATCCTTTAAGTCAGGAGGATTACTGGTAGAAGAAGGTCATCAAATTAATGATGTACACGATGAGGGATCGGAGCAAGGAAGCCTCGAGGGTATTCGCCCTTACGAACCAGGGAGCTCTCTGAACAATTAGACTGCGGAGGACCTTCCTATTGTCTTTAGGAATTTTTCAGAGTAATTTTTGAAACATGTGTGTTGCTCTAGGGCCTAGAAGTAGTAAGATTACGTTTGTAAAAATAGGCTTATGTTCATCTAGTATTATTTAAATAAAACATAACTTTTATCAATTTAAACGAGTATTGTTTCATTTTTATCAATCAATATTCTTTTAAATTTTGATAATTCTTATTCTTCTATTCATGGCACATAAACAATCGTTCTTAGATTCATTCATTCTTTGTATATTCTTTCATACCCCCACAGGTCCCTAGATATCAATGATATGAGCACTGATACTGCAACTCCTGATTTCTCTTGCAAGCAAGACATGTGTTTAGAGGAACCTGAGGATTTTGAAGATGTTCAAGATTGTGACATATCTCTTGATCTGTTAAGAATGGTAAAGCAGGAGGAGAAACAAATCATGCCACATGAGAAAGAGGCAATAGAGAATATAGCCCTAGAGGAAGGGAAGGAGTTAAAAATTGGAACACTAATTACCGAGTACACAAGGCATGGTCTCGTTGAGTTGCTTCGAGAGTTCAAGGATATCTTCACCTGGTCATATCAGGATATGCCCGAATTGAGTACTAATATTGTAGTACATCGTCTTCCGATAAGACAGGATTGTAAGCCAGTCCAACAGAAGTTGCGAAGAATGAGGCCAGATATTGTTCTGAAAATAAAGGATGAAGTCAAGAAGCAGTTCGATGCAAGATTCTTGCAATAAGTGAAATACTCTGAATGGCTAGCTAAACATTGTACCAGTTCCTAAGAAAGATGGGAAGGTACAAATGTGTGTTGATTACAGAGATTTAAATAAAGCTAGCCCCAAAGATAATTTCCCTCTGCCACACATAGACACTTTGGTGGACAACACAGTAGGATATTCGTTGTTTTCCTTCATGGATGGTTTCTCAGGATACAATCAGATAAAGATGCATCCAGAGGACATGGATAAAACCACCTTCATAACCTTATGGGGTACCTTTTGCTACAAAGTACTGTCGTTTGGACTGAAGAACGCAGGGGCAACATACCAACGGGCCATGGTAAACTTATTCCACGACATGATGCATAAGGATATTGAGGTATATGTTGATGATATGATTGCCAAGTCGCATACAGAAAAAGAGCACATTGAGGTCTTGAGAAGATTGTTCTTGAGGTTGAGAAAATTTCAGTTGAAGCTCAATCCAGCAAAGTGTACCTTTAGAGCCAAATCGGGAAAGTTATTAGGCTTCGTAGTCAGTGAAAAGGGAATTGAAGTCGAATCAGACAAGGTCAGAGCCATACAAGAGTTACCTCCACCACGTACTCAGAAGGAAGTTCGAGGATTCCTAGGAAGGTTGAATTACATCGCTCGGTTCATTTCACAACTAACCGAGAAATGCGATCCTATCTTTCGTCTCCTCAGAAAGCACAATTAAGGTATTTGGGATGAGGAGTGTCAAAATGCTTTTGAAAAGGTCAAGCAGTATTTGTTGAATGCTCCGACATTATCTCCACCAAGCCCAGATAAACCATTGATACTATACTTGTCAGTGTTCAGTAATTCTATGGGATGTGTGCTTGGTCAGCATGACGAGTCAGGGAAAGGGAGAAGGCAATTTATTATCTCAGTAAGAAATGCACTGACTGTGAGATGAGATATTCACCGATTGAAAAGTTGTGTTGTGCGCTGATTTGGACAACTCAGAGATTAAGACAGTACATGCTATACCATACCACTTGGCTCATCTCAAAGCTTGATCCATTGAAATACATGATGGAGTCAACGGTTCTAAATGGGAGAATGGCGAGATGGAAAATTTTGCTTTCAGAGTTTGATATAGTCTACATAAGTCAGAAGGCTATAAAATGAAATGCGGTAGCAGACTTCTTGGCCAGTAGGGCTCTAGAAGATTATGAGCCATTGAATTTTGATTTTCCAAATGAGGAGTTAATGTGTATAGCAACAACTGAAGATTCTCCTTGGAAGATAAATTTTGATGGGGCTTCTAATGTAGTTGGAAATGGAATTGGGGCAGTCTTGGTATCCCCGAATGGTGATCATTACCCGTTCACGTGCAAGTTGGACTTTGATTACATGAACAATATGGCTGAGTATGAAGCATGCATCATGGGACTTCAAGCAGCTATAGAGTGAGGTATAAAAACCCTAGAAG
Organism: Gossypium arboreum; assembly: GCF_025698485.1. Lineage (NCBI taxonomy): Eukaryota > Viridiplantae > Streptophyta > Magnoliopsida > Malvales > Malvaceae > Gossypium > Gossypium arboreum. The sequence goes on along the minus strand of NC_069071.1, from coordinate 99,932,490 downwards.
TATATGGAGATTTTGCGTTGGTAATTTATCAGCTTAGAGGAGAATGGGAGACAAGGGACCCTAAATTGATCAATTATAGAAAGGTAGTTTTTGAGTTACTTAAGGAGTTCGATGACATCACCTTCAATTATCTCCCACGAGATGAAAATCAAATGGAAAATGCTTTAGAAACCTTGGCCTCAATGATTAAGGCGAATAAAGAGGAAGAGATGAGACCAATTCAAATGAGTGCTTACGAGGCTCCAGCTCATTGTTGTAACATTGAGAAGGAAGAAAACGATGATAGCCCTTGGTATCAGGATATATTACTATATGTGAAAGATCGTAAATACCCTGAATAGGCAAATGAAAATGATAAACGAACTTTGAGAAGGTTAACTTGTGACTATGTCTTGGACGGAGATATCCTGTACAAGAGAAGGAAAGACCAAGTACTTTTGAGATGTGTCGATGCTGCGAAAGCTAAGCTAATTTTAGAAGAAGTTCATGAAGGTGTATGTGGGATGCATGCAAATGGGTTCACGATGGCAAGGCAAATTATGAGGTTTGGCTATTATTAGGCCACTATGGAAGGGGACTGTATCAACTATACCAAGAAATGCCATAAGTGTTAGATTTATGGGGACAAAATTCATGTACCACCTTCACCTTTGCATGTTATGACTTCTCCATGGCCCTTTTTCCATGTGGGGCATGGATGTCATTGGACCAATATCACCGAAAGCTTCGAATGGACATCGGTTTATCTTCGTGGTAATTGACTACTTTACAAAATGGGTAGAGGCCACTTCTTATGCGAATGTTACTAAGTCAGTTGTGAGTCGATTCTTGAAGAAGGAGATCATTTGTCGGTATGGAATACCTGAGAAGATCATAACCGAGAATGCATTGAACTTGAACAACAAAATGATAGCAGAGGTTTGCGACCAGTTCAAGATCAAGCATCACAATTCTTCTCCCTATCGTCCAAAAATGAATGGGGCAGTGGAGGCCGCCAATAAGAACATTAAGAAAATAGTGGGGAAGATGACTGAGACTTATAGAGATTGGCATGAGAAATTACCGTTTGCACTCCTGGCATATCGAACATCTGTCAGAACCTCTACTGGGGTAACCCCATTCTCGTTAGTTTATGGGATGGAAACAGTGTTACCTATTGAAGTAGAAATACCTTCTCTTTGAATTTTGACGGAGATAAGGTTAGATGAAGCTGAATGGGTTCAATCCCGATATGACCAGTTGAACTTGATTGAGGAAAAGAGGTTAAGAGCCATTCGATATGGTCAGATGTATCAGAAGCAAATGATGCGAGCTTATGACAAAAAAGTTCGACCAAGAGAGTTCCACGAAGGAGACCTTGTGCTGAAAAAGATCCTTCCTATTCAAAAAGACTTTAGGGGGAAATGGATGCCGAATTGGGAGGGGTCGTACGTCATGAAGAAAGCTTTCTCTGGCGGTGCATTGATCTTAACGGAAATGGATGGGAAAAGTTTACCCAATCCAGTGAACTCAGACTTAGTTAAAAAAAATACTTTGTCTAAAGGAGAAGAGAATCCAAGGTGAAAACCCACAAAGGGCACTTTGAGGTTTCAAAAATTAAAAAAAAATGGAGAGGCCAAGGTGAAAACCCGCAAAGGGCGCCTTGTGACCAAAGAAGTTTTTGAGTTGAAAACCCGAAAGGGCGACTCAAATTTTGAAGCATCCGGTAATCTTGCTCAACAAAGATCGAAGAACATTGCATACTGGGGCATCGACAGAGTACTTTGAATCTTCTAAACACATGCCTTCTTGAAGTTGATATATAAGCACTCAAGCGGCGATATCTAGGGCATCTAATTTTGGCCTGTTTGCTATCTTTAGATTTTTTTTCTCTTATCAAAGATAGGCTTTCAGATTAATTTCCTTTGTATCTTTTTTGATAATTTATTCAAATCCAATTATTCTTAGAGTTTATTCATCTTCCATTGTTCTTTAAGTATGTTGCATTGAAATAATGATAGATGAACTAAATATGTTCACAAACGAAGTTTTGCGCATTACTCAGGAATTTCTAGATAATACAAGAAACTAAAATAGGACAATTGTTTGAGAAATTCACGTAAGTAAGGAATGAAGGAACTCGAGGAATCTCTTTCTTCCAATCCAAAAGGAAAATGGACAAAACCAACGATTTAATTCCAAGGAAAGATTATCTTACAGACATCCTTAGTGGATCGTAGCATTGGAGGAGGGAGTACAAGCCTACAAGCTGAGCAAGAATAATACTTTGAGAAAAGAAAAGACAAATGAAGGAATGAGTGGTGACGTCTAGGATAGAAGTCATGTTCACAACATTTTGCATCATAACATGTTTAATTAGGAACATCCGACTCACTTCGATCATAGCATCCTAATTATCAGGCATAATCATTCTACAGGTTATCAAAGACGACGCGCCTTAATCCCCTAAGCAGTAGGGTAATAGGCCGCAGCATAGCAGATCTGGCCTTCAGATGTTTATACTGTAGTAAGATCCAAGATGATTTGGCATCCTTGTGCTTACAAGGAACAAATCGAAGCCATAGCTGATTTGGCTTTCACGTGTTTACGATGAAGCAAATCTAAGATGATTTGGCATCTCTGTATTGTCAGAGAACAAATCAAAGTCTGGCATCTCCACTTTGACGGGGAGCAGATACATAGCAGATCTCACCTTCAGATGTTTATACTGAAGGAGATCCAAGATGATTTGGCATTCTTGTGCTTACAAGGAGCGAATCGAAGACATAGCTGATTTGGCTTTCACGTGTTTACAATGAAGCAAATCTAAGATGATTTGGCATCTCTATATTGTCAGAGAAAAAATCAAAGTCTGGCATCTCCACTTCGACGGGGAGCAGATACATAGCAGATCTCACCTTCAGATGTTTATACTGAAACAGATCCAAGATGATTTGGCATTCTTGTGTTTACAAGGAACAAATCGAGAACATAGCAGATTTGACTCTCAGATGTTCTCAAACAGATCCAAGATGATTTGGTATCCTTGTGTTTACAAGGAACAAATCGAAACCATAGTTGATTTGGCTTTCACGTGTTTACGTAGAAGAAAGTCTAAGATGATTTGGCATCTCTGTATTGTCAGAGAACAAATCGAAGTTTGGCGTCTCCATATTCGATGGAGGGCAGACACATAGCAGATCTAACCTTCATATGTTTATACTGAAGTAGATCCAAGATGATTTGGCCTTCTTGTGTTTACAAGGAACAAATCGAGGACATAGCAGATTTGACTCTCAGATGTTCTCAAATAGATCCAAGATGATTTGGCATCCTTGTGCTTACAAGGAACAAATCGAAAACATAGCTGATTTGGCTTTCGCGTGCTTACGCTGAAGCAAATCTAAGATGATTTCTCATCTCTGTATTGTTAGAGAATAAATTGAAGAAGCAGATTTGGCGTCTCTGTGTTCGGCGAAGAGCAAATTGAAGATATCAACATGACAGTCACAAATTTATGAGAAGCAGATTGAGGACTATGATTTGATAAGACCGGTCAAATTTGGTCTTTCTAAATCTTTGCTCGATTCCCGTTATACAGCAATGAGCAAAAAGGGGCAGCTGTAGTAGCCCAAATTTGACGGGGCTGAAAAAAGAATAAAATAATTAAATAAATATTTATTTATTTAATGTCCATTTAAAAGTCCATAAATAACCAGCCCAATAGACCCATTTGCCTAAATCCAACAGACCCGTTACACCTAGCAGCCCATTTACAATCAAATACCTAAAGCCCAACTAAACTAACACATTAACTTGTAAACCACCTAAAACCCGGTTACACCCAAGCCTAAATACCCAAATAGACCTAGGACTAAAGTGGCCCAATTGGCCCAAATCATTACACCAAGGCAAGAAACCCTAGGGTTTCTGCCTTTCCCTCCTGGCGCCGCAATGTCTTCTGGAAGCTTCGGGGAGCATCTGTCCAGTTCCCCAAATCGAGACGGCCATCAATGCTCTATCTCAGGTTTCCAATGCCCATCAGTGCCTCGCCGTCTCAACAGCCACCAATCGTGCCCCCATCAAGGCCATGATTCCAGGCCCTGAGTCACGCCGTGATCAACGCCTCCGGTAGACCATCGTCAAGCCTTCATCACCGTCAAATTTCTCGCAAACATCTGCAAGAAAATGAAAGAAATCAAAGCAAGATTACAGTAAATAGATTAGAACAGAGTTTGGAAAGAAATCTTTCAATTTCTTTACAAAATAGGCAGTAAATCAAAGCTATAAAGCCTTTTCTCAAATCTGTAAAAGGGGATACACAGACATAGAGAGAAACACATCACAAAAAGCATTGTACATCAAACCTTTGCAATAATATTTTAGAAGGTGATTATTTTTCATACTTATCTCTTTTTCTCTTTTACAAATATATGAATCGTTTTTTTTAAAAGGTAAAATTTAAAAGGAAAGAGGTTACCTGTGGAAGGACGAAGGTTTTTAAACCTTCAGACCACCGCGTACGGCAGCGCGTGGGCACTCGTGGTCCAGTGGTCGGAGGCCTGAGGCCAAGGCCAGAGAACCTCCCCTGTCTCCCCATTTAGAGGATTTTAGATTTTTTTTTCTTCTAAACTGATTGCTAAATGAGTTTTAGGCTTAAGTTTTAGCTTATATAATCCAGCAAAAACGACATCGTTTCTATTTAAACAATAAGCTACGAAACGGCTCCGTATTACGCAGAGGATCCGCGTGTTGACCCGATTACCCGGGGAGGATCCGCGTGTTTTCATGAAATGGGTTAATTGCCCAATTGGTCCTCTCGCAATTTTTATATTTTTAATTTCATTTTATTTATTTTTTAATTTAGCTTTAATGTTTTAATTCTGTTTCAATTTGGCCCTCCTAGTGATTTACAACCGCATTAGGGGAAACGGTGTCGTTTTGGGATTAGGGCAAAAAGCCCAATGAGTCCCTCTATTTTAAGGCGCATTTCAATCAGGCCCAAAATTTTTATTGTTTTGTGAATTAACCCTAAATTTTCTAATTAATTTTAATTTTCATCCTTATATATCTTTAATTTAATTTATTTAAGATACCTTATATGTATATAAGTTTATAAATACTAATTATATTTAGTAATTTATTATTTTATTTATATTATTTGTAAATATATATATATATATATATTCATAAATTTCAATATATGTTGTATATTTATTATTTTATTAATTGTTTAATCATATTTTTGTTACATTGTTATTATTATTATACATGCACCATATTATATTTCATTACAATTATTTATGTATTGCTATTACATACTATATCATATTATTTAATATTTCTTATAATATTTATCTTACTTATATATTTTTATTATATTATTTATACAGATATATTTAATTTTTTTCATTAAATATAAAATAATAATTATTTTACCATATTTCCATATGCAAAGTATTTATTATTTTATATTATATTTTCTTTTATTTTATTCATATTATATTATTATACATAACTTATTTTAAACATTTTTTATTTTAGGTATATTTTATTAATAATTGCTCACTTTATTTTATATTTTAATACTGAATTAAATCTTTTATACATCATTATATTTTATATCATTTAGATGTTAGTCTCATAATATTATTAAATGTTTGTTTGATTAATATATGTGTTGCTATATTTTTATTATCGCATTTGTTTTATATATATGTGTCAAATTGTATATCATGCCTCATTTATATGATTAAATATATGTAGAACTATATGTTTAGGGATTTTATCTTTTCTTCTTAAATATGTATTATGTTTTATATATATTTTTCTTATTTAAAAAATTTGTCATGTTTTATTTCTTATATATGTTGGTTAGTGTATGATATTTATTTGTTATGCTTTTACCTACCTATTATTATAACATGTTATCTCGTATGTTATGTTAATATGCTCCTTCATGCATCGGTTTTAAAAACAAGACTTCAAAGTTTTCAAAAATAAAAAGGCAATGCTTGGTGTTTGGAAGCTTCGAGAAGAGTAGTGCCCTAACTTATTGGGTTGCAATTTTTTCTCGTTGAGTCCGAATAGTCAAGTACCCTTCTAATATTTTTAAGATTTTCAAAATACGAGCAACTGTCTTGGAATTTCAAAGCGTTGTGTCCTAACTTACTGGATGTGGCGTTTTGTCGTTTCGAGATAGGGATTTCCAAAAAGGTTAATTTAGTGTCAATATTTTGATACAAGTGAACCCCAATTTTCAAAATCAAAATATTTTAAAAGAGGATTGCATCTAAAATTTTTTAAATTTTTGACCTTAAAGACATTTGATAATTAATTAGGTACCAATTTTTGGGCGTTACGAGGGTGCTAATGCTTCCTCGTACGTAACCGAATCCCGAACCCGTTCTTTCGTAGACCAAAACTAATGATTTTAAAACAAAATGTTTTAAAGGTGATCCAATCGTACCTAAAAAGATTGGTGGCGACTCCCATTTTCGTTTCTCTTAAAGTCGATTCCCATTTTCCAAAACTCAATTTAGAAATGGTCTCGACAGTGTCAAACTTTCCTCTTCAAACTTGGAAAGTTTATTTGAAACTATAATTGGTAAGGTTATATCATTCCCCAAAAATGTGTACTTGAGATACTCAGGAAGTGGTTTAATTCCAAATCTGGTGCCTACACAACAAAAGGTAAAAGTTTATTATTCATAGGGGGCAATAACTCATTAACAAATTTGCAAATTGGTTTTGAATCGAAATTAACATCAAATAATATTTCAAGTTCATATTGATGAAATGACTCAAAAGCTTCTTCTACTAAGGATTCAATCATGTCAACACGGTTTACATTCAAAATTTCACTAGGGTGACTAGTAGTGTCGTAAATGTTAAACTTCACGATCCCCCTATCAAAATTTCACTAGGGTGACTAATAGCATCAATCTTAGTACTTGTGGTACTAAGGAAAGGTCGCCCCAACAAGATGTCAAAAGACCTAAAAGTGTTATCCTCTTCCATTTTCACCACATAAAAGTCCACAGGAAAGATAAGCTCGTTGAATTTCACCAATACATCCTCAAGGACTCCTTCGAGATGCAAAATAGACTTGTCTGCCAATAGGATAATAACACATGTTTCCTTTAAAAAAGCCATGTTAAGTTATTCATAAATGGGAAAAGGCATTTCATTTATAGAGGCCCCTAAATCACACATAACTTTCTCTAATTCCTAAGTGGCCTATTTTACATGGTATTGCAAATATGCCCCTATCTTTACATTTTGCTAGCATCTTTTGCTACAACACCACAGATACATTTTCACCAACACTTACTTTTTCATTTCCAATCAACTTTTGCTTGTTGGTGCAAAGCTCCTTAAGTAACTTGGCATATCGCGAAATTTGTTTTATGGCATCCAACAATGGTATGTTGACCTTGACTTTTCTGAATGTTTCGATGATCTCTTTTTCCTCCTTACCTCACTGATCTTATTTCAATCGTCCTGGAAATTGAGGTTGAATTTTGGGCAATAGAGGTTTCATTTAGACCTATTTATCATTCTCCTACTTTTCCTAGGTAGAATCTTTATCGAGATTCCTGCCAAGATTTGGTTCCAGTTCTTTTCCACTTCGCAACGTCACTGCATTTGCATTTTGTCTTGGGTTAGGTTCCGTTTGTGACGGCAATTTTCCCTATGAGTTTATTTTATCAATTGACGTGGTCAACTTTTTTATAAATACCTCAGTTTTCTTTTGAAAATCAACAACTTGCTGTTGCATTTGTTGTTGGAAATCAAGCACATTACCTGCTAATTTATTTATCATGGCTTCTAGAGAGGTACCTGAATCTTGCATCTGTTGTGAAAAGTGATTTTGGTATGGCTGGTTATACCGTGGACTCGCCCCACAACTCAAGTTAGGATGGTCTTTCCATCCTAGGTTATATGTATTAGCGTAAGGGTCATATTGCCTTTGGGTGGTCTAGAAAAGTTCCTCACAGCATACAAATGGGTCTTAATATCATCATAAAAACTAGGGATGCCTCAGTTGTATGTTTGAATGCTGCACAAATTCTGCATAGTCGAGCTAATCCTACTTTTACTGCAAAAAGAGAGTTCACTATATTAGTAAGTCTATCAACTTTATCTTCTAAAGTTGAATTACTTAGATGGTGAACCATTCTAATGGGTTTAGGATTGGCTCGGAATTACTAAGCATTTGCAGCCATTGTGGATATCAAGTCCCTTGCCTGTTGGGGGGTCATGTTGACCAACGCCCCTCCATTGGCGGCATTTATAGTATTCATTTCCATTATTCAAACCCTCATAGAAGTATTGCAGAAGAGATTGTTCTGTTATCCTATGTTGTGGACAACCTACACACAAATTATTAAATCGCTCCCAATAGTCATAAAGAGACTCCACATCCTTTTTCCTTATCCCAACAATCTCCCTCCTTAACTCAGCTATGCGTGATGCTTGGAAAATCTGTTAAGAAACAAACAGGAAATATCAGCCCAGGTTGTGATAGATCCTGGAGGTAAATAAAATAATCATTCCCTAGCAGAGTCTGCTAGAGAAAAAGGGAAAGCACGCAATTTGATTTGATCTTCAGTTACGCCTTGAGGTTTCATACTAAGACAAACCATATGAAACTCTTTTAAATGTTTGTGTAGATTTTCATTTTGCAATCCACAAAAAGTCAACAGCAACTGGATTAATCTTGACTTAAGTTTAAAATTAGTATCCATAGTAAGATAAGCAATGCATAATGTTTGTTTATCTATAGGAGCTTCGGCCATTTACCAAATCATTTGAGTCATAGGTTATTGTGTCAGATTCGGGTTTACGTTAACCCTAGTGTTAGGCACTTCTTCTAGTGGATCGACTTCTATTCCTTCGTTCTCCAATGTTTGAGTAGGGTTTTCATTAACCCTAGACTCAACTTCGTCGCCTGTTTCTATTTCTGGCGATGGATTGTTCTTAGTTTCTTAGTTCCTACCACCTCTAGTTGCCTTTTTCATAGCTTCATTTCCTTGTGATTAGCTCTCGTAGTCTTTTCAATTTCTGGATCGGACGCAAGATTTCCTAAAGCAGATCTGGTCATAAAAGAAAAAATAAGATTAGTACGTTACCAATCCCCGGCAACTGTGCCAAAATTTGGTGTCATCATTAAACGTACCAAATATATCATATCCCTAAGAAATAACAAAAATAATAGTATAAGGAAAGTAAGGTCAAATCCTCAGAGACTAGATCACTACAGCTTCTTGTTCCTCATAATCCTGGGCATAGTCGTGCCCAAGAAAAACGTTTGACCAGGAAAAAAAAGAATTAAGACTATGGACAACTTGAGGTTAAATAAATTGAAATCGCAATTGTGAAAAAAAACACAAAGTTGAGAAAAAAGTTTTTTTATTTGAGGGATTCTAGCATCTGGTTATCTCGATCCTCTTTTGGTTCAATCATAGACCTTTAGGTGGTTCTTCTCATGATCGAATAAGCCAGTTATAATGGAAGAGGACGCCTACGACCACCAGCTCCACTTTACATTATAGTCTTAAAATCTAAAAGAACCTGACTCTAGCCAACCGTCACTCCTGTGGGATCGTCTTACACTAGATCATTATTTCTCAATGGAAAATGTCACACCATTCCGTCTCTTTGGCTCGACAACCTCTAACGTAGTAAGTTAGCGAACTAATTGTGCAACCTTACCAAAATATACAAAGTAGTAGTCTTTGTACAAGATGAAAATATTACTTTAGAAAGGACATGGATGGAACCGTCAGTCCTGTAAGGTGAAGAAATGATGAATACTCGTTGAGAAAGGTTAAGTGCAGATTTTAAGCCTCATGAACTCTTTTTGAGGAATCTTGATAACTTTTAGCTAGACAAGTTTAGTTACTCATGCTTTTTGGGAATAAGAACATAAGTTTAATGAAATAGAATTTTATTGAAAAGGAAAAGAAGCAAAAGGCTAAGAGCCTTAGGGAATTTCGGCTTATAGGGTGGGATTTTTTTACAAAAAAAAAATGAAAGTTTCAATTCATGTTACTCCATCCCCTATTTGTAGTACATGAAAAACCCTAGTTGGTTTATATTTAAACTTTAAATTGATAATGTTTAAGAGATATAATTAAATCTAAATCTAAAAAATATTATAATAATCCTAATAATAATCCTAAATTTTTAAAAAAAATAGAATTCAAATCTAAACAAAGTTTTATGTTCATAAATCTCTTCTTTGAAAATTTTTCGCCAAGTCTTCTACACTTTGTATTTTTTAGTACCACCTCTTCTCTATTTCGCATGCTGACCGATTTTATCTTTAAATTCATGCTTTTTTCCCTCAAATTTCATTTTTCCTTCAATTTAGTCCCTACAAGATAAAAAAACCATAAACAGCCCAAATTAGTAGGATCGTACTCAAAATATATATGTAATTAACTCATAAAAGTATGTCACTTTAGAGTATTACCATTTCATAACATTGAAACTCGGAGGCACTTCAAAAATTCTTTCAATACAGATGTTGTAATTCGATTATTTTCTTTCCATAAAATATAAATTATATATATTTATTCATCAGATTTCATTTAAGTCTTACTCACCTTACATACATCCGTAACCAGTTAATATCGTCAATTCCATATTTATAATTCAACCAAAAATTAATTAAATAATTCTTAACAGAACATAACATGAACATGTAGACGTATATCTAATCTATGAAGTTACCTAAGATACATTATCGGTTGGCTTGTAGGGACTAATTTGTGATTTTCCCCTTTTCTCTTATTCTCTTCCGTACGATTCAATTCTTGATCTATATGATGATTAAGTTTAATATATCAAATTAAAATACATATTCAACTTATTTTTATGCATGTGACCCTTAAGTTTTCATTATTTACACATTTTCCCTATAGTTTTACATTTCTTTCAATTTAGTCCCTAAACCCAAAATTCCAAATTTATCAAAATTTCACAATTTCCATGCTAGTAGAATTTCTTCCTATACTATTACAGTCCATAATTATTCAAAATTCCCAAGAATTCCATGTAAATTTTAATATTTTAACAAATTAGCCCTTTAATTAAAAACTAACAAAAACCGCTTCACAAACTAGTCCTAATCAACAACCAAGACTACAAATTCATCATTTAACATAAAAATAACTAAGATTCATTAATGGTAAAATCCAAAATCTTTAACAGCTTCAAAAATGGATATACGGTTTAGCTAAATCAAGTTACAACGATATCAAAAACATAAAAATTACAACAAAAAAATAGGGCTTAAATCACACTTACATGCAAGAGCTGATTGTAGAGAAAAATTTAAAGCTTCCAAGCTCCTTTCTATGGCTATTTGGTTGGTTTGGGAAGATGAGAATGAAACAGTCTCTTCCCAACCCCTAATGTTATAATATTAAACATTAACATTTTATTATTTTTAATATTACTTTAACTAAAATATTTGATAAATTAAGCCACTTACAAGAAATAATCGTCCCAACTGTTTAAAAGTGGTTAAATTATCACTTAAGCCCTTAAATAATTATTAATTTAGATTTTTATCAAATAAAAACCAAATATTGATTAAATTTTATGATTTAGTCCTTTTCCTTAATTAACTAACCAAATATTAAAATTTCTAGACCAAATTTCAGTACACTTATATAATAACTCAGTAAATATTTAATAAAAATATTTACAAACTCTGTTTATATAAATGAGGTCTAGATACCTCATTTTCTAAAGCCAATTGAATTTCGATACACACTACTTGTATCTTGACTAATTGGCCAATTAATAAAATCTATTAAATCATGATTTACTATTATACTATATTTAACTTATAAATATTAATTAAAAATATCTATGAACTTTCTCGTCAGAATTGTGGTTCTAAAACCGCTATTTCTAGCACCATTAAAAAATGGGTTGTTACAACTCTCTCCTCTTAAGAAATTTTTTCCTCATCACATTGGAAAATTATATATTCAAATCAAGCTAACTCATCTGTTGATGGTGCAAGATCCTCATGGCATTCCCATTATCAGGACATGGATATTTCCTCAATTCTTAAGGGAGTTCATGGCAACGAAAAAACTACTACTGCTCTACCAAGTAAAACAACAATAAGAAACATAAAGAAAAGGGTCAGATCAAATGAGGGTACACAAGATTCTTGGAGTAATGAATGCCCTCTATTAGTGAGGCATTGATAGTTTTAGAAAGAACATGCATTTTCTCCCTACATATTGGTTAATTTGTCTCCATTTAATTATCTTTATCATATATTTTAGCATTTTCAGTTCAGTAATTTACATTTTATAACTCAGTGAATCCTATCCTATTTTATCCTTAATTTTTCCATCTTATTGCATTAATATCACTGCATGAGTAAACTCCAGATTGCATCCAGAATAATCACTGCACTTGATAGTTGTTATTCCCAGACGGTGTCCATAATTGTCGCTATAACTAATAGCTATCCAGATAAGAACCAAAATTGCATAAGTTGTCCAGTCTGGTATAACCAACTTGTACATACAAGGACAGAATAATTTTGAGGAAAGGACACAAGTACTGTTGGAGCAGGACATAAAAGTGGGACGTGAGAAGAAAAAAGGAGATTTTAATTTTTCTCCTTCATCATTATCTTCATCATCTTACCTTGAAGCTTGTGGCCATGGTAGCTTAAGCCCCTCGCGGGTGAGCCAACGTGAAAACCAAATGCAGACTAGCTCCTGATGATGAGACCTAAGTGCGAGACAAGAGGAAATAGAGAAATTCAGTCGAGTTGTCTAGGGATTGTCTTCTCCATTTGATTCTTTCTTATTTCTTTCTAAATGCTGGTGATTAATCTCTGATTTCTATTTGTATAGAAGTACACATGAATTCTTGGTTAAATGTTATCTTATTCAAGCTTGCTTTTACTGTTTAATCTTGGGGTTTGAATGTTTTTTAACACAAAAGTGTTATTGCAGTCACTGACACTGGAAAGTGCAGTGACAGTTTGAGCCAACAAGTATTCAACAAAAGTTGAGTGAGGATTAGAGGAATTTAGTCCACTTGTTCTAAATAGTGTCGTATTATCTTCATCGAAAGGTGAGGTTAATATGCATGTTTAAGTCTCAGATTAAATAGAGGAGTGACGCTGGGTAAAATATACATTGAATTTTATTGCATCGACAATCACCTATACTTTTGTACCTTGTAAGCATTTAGTATTCTACTAAAGATTCATGTTGGAGATGTGACAACCCGAATTAGGGCCTAATCGGAATAGTGGTTTCGTGACCACAAATCCGAGATAGAAATAATTGTTTTATAATTATTTTGGGGTTTATGATATGATTGCATGATTGTGTGAAAATTTCGTGATGAAATTCTATGCCTAAAGTGCTTAAATTGAAAGTAGGGACTAAATCGAATAAGTTGCAAAATTTGCATCCGGAAGTTTTAGTATGAAATTGTCTTGGAATATTAATTAGGAGGTCTTAAATAGCAATTTGACCAATTTTAAGTTCATGGAAAAATTAGGACATGGAAGGAATTTTTGAAAGTTTAGTAAGGAGGGCATTTTGGTCATTTGGATATTAAATGAAATAAAATGGGAAAAATAACACAAAATTTATCATCATCCTCCTTAGTTGCTGTCGAATTCTCCTCTCTCCATAGCTAGGGTTTCTTCAATTTTCAAGCTCCATAGTAAGTGATTCCAAGCCCGCTTTTAATGTTCTTTACGTTTTGGAATCCGGAAGCTCGATTAAGCTTATGCTAGTAATAATTTAACCTAGGGTTCATATTTGGAAAAATACCCATAGGTGAAATTTGTGTATTTTGATGTTTTATGATAGAATATGAGGTTTTAAATTATGTTAAATAACTTGTGCTACTCGGTTTTAAGTGAAAGCGAGTAAAAGCAGCATAATCGGTAAAAATACCTATTGTTCATAACTATATGATAGAGTGAGAATTTGATGTTGTTGTAGAAGAGAAAATGTTCAGCATATCATAAAATATAAGAATAAGGGCTGAAATTAAATTCCGAGCCTAGGGGCAAAATTGTAATTTTGTAAAGTTAGGGGCAAAATGTAATTTTTCCATGATGTGATTTTTGGATTGAAATAAATAGTATGAGTATTAAATGAGCTAAATGTGTTATTATAGATCAAGAAAGACGCAGAATTGATCTCGAACGGGGGAAGGAAAAAGTTTTGGACTAAATTGCAAAATTTCCACATTTTGTACCAAGGTAAGTTTGTATGTAAATATTACAATAATTTCATGTACATTCTTATATTTCAGCCTATTATATAAATATACTAGCTGATGTTAAAATGTAAATCGACTATTGGAAGAATAGAAATAAATATAGAGAGAGATCCGGTTGAACATTTGGAGAGATCGAATGAAATAGAGGGCGTAGCTAGGTCACATGTATGATGCTGAGTGCACATCATGTGTACAAGAAAGCTACGAGACACCCTGTAGTAGCTAGGTCACATGTGTGATACGAGATGTATCCCATGTAGACAAGAGAGCTACGTGAAAGATAAATGTAGCTAGGTCGCATGCGTGATTCCAAGTGAAGGACACCATGTATACAAGAGAGCTACGTGAAAGATAAATGTAGCTAGGTCACATGCGTGATTCCAAGTGAAGGACACCATGTAGACAAGAGAGCTACGAGACAAATCGGTTAGGTCGCATGAGTGGTACTAAGTGTTCACCATGTGTACAAGAGAGCCGAACTAAGCGAAGTATGATGGTGGGGTGTGTCTTTGAAACCATTAAATATCGAGGATTGATCCGAATTGTTCAACGGGATGGTTTTGTGGTGATATTTTGGTTTGGACCTACACTTATGGTGAATGAAATGTAGTGAAAATGATTTGTGGTATATACATATATAAGATAAAATGAGGTTAGCATAAAGAATGTGTGAAAGAGTGAAATTAGCATTAAAACTGTTTTTAGATGGTAGCGATGGCGTGATTTTGAAAAATCACCAAAATAGGAGGAATATAATTAGGTTGAATGAGATGTGAAATTAAAGTTTAATGAGTCTACTTTCATATAAAAGAAACAGAGCAAGCAAAGGAATTCTATATTTTGAGATATTTACAATTGTATGTGACTTGCTCGGGATGAATACGTGATCCCTGTTCCAACTTTGAAAAATCATTAAAAATTGTACAAAGCAAATTAAGAAATATAGTTTACATGCCTAAATTCCTTATTGAGACTAGTTTTAAATGAAACAGACTTCAGGGTTGTTTGAATTGTGTACTGAGAGAAATTCAATTCGTAGTGAACAGAGGTCAGATCAGTCAAGCTGTGTAACAGGGGAAACTTTAACTAATAAACTGTACTAATAGGCTGAACCAAAAATTATAGAAAAAAATTAGAAAAAAGCTTTATGAGTCTAGATTCAGGGAAATTTTACGGATTTAAATTTTGAGTTTTGTAACTCGAGTTATGATTTATTTAGTGAATATGACGCAGAGAGACAGCTTAATCAAAGTGGAATGAATAGTGAAGTTAAAGTAGATATACTTGAATTGTTGTGTAAACATGTTAGATTCTTTAATTAGTATTTACATACTTACTTACTAAGCTATAAGCTTACTTTGTTTCTCTCTTTTGTCTTATAGTGTCCTTCGCTTGCTCGGGAGTTAAGGATCGTGAAGATCTACCGCACTATCATACTTTAGGGTATTTGAACTAAACGTTTTGAATTATGGCATGTATAGTAGGCTTAATTATTTTGTTACGTGTCATATTTGTCTAGGTTTAAAATATTAGTTACATGATTTCGACCAGCTACTTTGTACAAGCCATTAAAGTTGGCTAATATTGTTCAAGACATATGTTATACGATGTACTATCAAATTGGATGACATATTTATATCTCGGTTATGTTTAATGGTATGTATTATATTCTGGTAATACCTTGTATCCTGTTCCGGCGATGGTAACGGGTAAGGGGTGTTACATTTAGTGGTATCATAGCTATGGTTTAGTCGGTTCTCAGACTAATAAAGTGTGTGTAAAAGTCTAGCTATACATGCCATAAAAATATTGTGATAGTGTGGTGACTCTGATTATTTTTAAACTGTGTTTTGTTTTAATATAGTAATGGATCCTGAAGGAACTGCGATGATGATCTTTAGTAATGTCATGGCTCCCGCACAAGGGACCGCTTTGTGGAAAGTAGACTGAGACATTGAGACAAGGATATGAGGCTCGGATGCCTTTCTCCAAATGATGAACAATTGGTATCTGAATTTATTCGAGCAAATCCAAATGCTCAACCTCTTCCACCCCTCCTATACCTCGGGACGATTCTTGTAGCTGCTCAAGGTATAGATTTGGTAAGAATGAACAAGCCTCCGGTTGACAAGATTCGAAAACAAGGGGCAAGAGTTTAAAGCAAAGGTCGATGATGATCCCGAGAAAGCGGAATTCGGCTTGAAAATTCTACCCGTGTATTTGATGAGCTCTCATGTACACCGAGGAATGCTTAAAGTGTCTTGATCACTTTTGAGAGATTGACTTACCAACGGTGGAAGACTTTGGTTGCAGTGGTGCCAAAAGAAAAGTTACTTGGGATTTCTTCCAGAAGAATTTAGAAAGAAATACATAAGTCGGCGATTTATTGATCAAAAACGGAAGGAGTTCCTTGAATTGAAGCAGGGAAAATGTCTGTAGCGAGTATGAAGCGAATTTGTAAGACTCAACAAGTATGCCCAGAATGTGTGTCCACCGAGGCCATTATGTGTAGAAGATTTGAAGATGGGCTGAATGAGGACATTAAAGTGCTTGTAGGAATTTTGGAGTTGAAAGAATTTGTAGTATTGGTTGATCGAGCTCTTAAAGTCGAAGAATTGAACAAAGAAAGAAGAAAAGTCGCTATTGAGGCCCGAGATGTCGAAAAGACAGATAAGCAAGCCATTTCAATCTCAACCAAAGAGGTCCAAAGAGACAAACCCTCGAATGACAGTTTCAATTGGGGATTCACACAGAGATCGTGGTAGAGCATATTCGGGTCTAAAGCTCAAGCTACTTGGTGGCAAGTGTGGGTAATGTGCGACCTAGAAAGCCCGAGTGTCAACAATGTGGCGAGCAACATTATGGTGAGTGTTGGGGGACCGAGCGAGCTTGTTTCAAGTCTTGTTCTCATGAGCATTTTATTAGAGATTGTCCAGAGAAAGTTAAAGAAGAAAGATTTGAGTGCTAGATGAATACCACCGCTAGTAGAGGTAGACCACCGAGAAATACAGGAGGTGGGACTAGTATTAAAACGTGATGAAAGATTTAACGGCAAGATCGAAGCTAGAGCACCTGCTAGAGCTTATGCTATCGTGCGAGAAGATGCATCATCTCCGATGTCATTCTTGGTACATTTCTCTCTATGATACTATTGTTATTGCATTGATTGATCCCGGTCCACTCATTCCTATATTTGCATGAATTTAGTATCCAATAAAAAGTTGCTGTTGAATTTCTTGAGTTTACAATTAAAGTGTCGAACCCTTAGGCCAATATGTGCTAGTTGACAAGGTTTGCAAGAATTGCCCATTAATGATTCAAGGTCACTGTTTTCCGCCAACTTGATGTTGTTACCATTTGGTGAGTTTGACGTTATCTTGGGAATGGACTGGTTAACATTGTATGATGCTAAGGTAGATTGTAAACAAAAGACACTAGAGTTGAAATGTGAAAATGGAGAAATTCTGTGGGTTGAAACAGATGAATCAAATAAATTGCCTATGGTGATTTCGCACATGTCTGCACAGAAATACATGAGAAAAGGGTGTGAAGCTTATCCGCTTATGTAATGAATCTTGAGTTGCCTCAACTGAAATTTGAATCGATCGATAGTCCGTGAGTTTCGGATGTATTTCGGAAGAATTGCACAGGTTGCCTCCAACGAGAGATAGATTTTGCCATTGATTTGTTGCAGGGTACTGCACCGATCTCGATTGCTCCATATAGAATGGCTCCGACCAAATTAAAAGAATTGAAGGCTCAATTGCAAGAGTTAACAGACAAGGGATTTGTGAGACCGAGTTTCTCTCCTGGGTGCTCTGTATTATTCAGAAGAAGAAGGATGGTTCAATGAGACTTTGCATTGATTACCGTCGACTTAATAAGGTGACTATAAAGAACAAGTACCCATTGCCGAGGATTGATGATTTATTCTATCGGTTAAAGGGGCCACAGTGTTTTCAAAGATTGATTTGAGGTCCGGTTACTACCATTGAGAGTTAAGGAGTCGATGTGCGAAAATCGCCTTTAGGACAAGGTATGGACATTATGAGTTTCTTGTGATGCCTTTCGACAACAAATGCTCCAACTATATTTATGGACTTAATGAATCGGATCTTCCGGCCATATTTGGATAAGTTTGTAGTAGTGTTTATAGATGACATTTTAATTTATTCTCGAGATGAGTCCGAACATGCCGAACACTTGAGAACTGTATTGCAGATCTTGAGAGAAAAGAAACTGTTTGCCAAGTTTAGTAAAAGTGAGGTCCGGCCGTGAAGTCGGATTTTGGGGCATATAGTCTCGGTGATGGTATTCGGTGGATCCAAGCAAGATTTCTGCGATCGTTGATTGGAAACCGCCAAGAATGTATCCGAGGTTAGAAGCTTTTAGGCTTAGCCGGGTATTATAGACGTTTTGTTGAAGGATTTTCGATGATTGCCTCTCCTATGACTAAGTTGTTGCAAAAGAATGTTAAGTTCGAATGGGGTGATAAATGTCAACAAAGCTTTGAAAAGTTGAAAGCACGATTGATGAAGCACCAATTTTAGTACACTGAGTCGGGAAAGGAGTTCGATTTTATAGTGATGCATCATTGATGGGCCTTGGATGTGTGTTGATGCAAGAGGGTAAAGTGGTAGCTTATGCTTGAGACGTTAAAAGCGCATGAGAAGAACTATCCTACACATAATTTGGGCGGCATTGTTGTTTACGCCTTGAAGATTTGGCGACATTATTTGTACGGTGAAAAATGCCGAATTTTACTGATCACAAAAGTTTGAAATACTTGATGAATCAAAAGGATCTGAATCTGCGACAAGCAAGATGGCTTGAATTATTAAAGGATTATGATCTAGTGATTGATTACCATCCGGAAAAGCAAATGTAGTTCTTGACGCCTTGAGCGAAAATTTCTTTTTACTTTGAGAGCCATGAACACGGGTTAGCATTGTCTGATGATGGGTCAATCTTAGCAGAGATGAGAGCTAAACCATTATTTCTCCAGTTGATTTGTAATGCTCAAAAGAATGATAGTGAGTTGCGGATCAAGAGAACTCAATGCGAATCGAGTTACGACTCAGATTTTCGAGTTGGACCAGATGGTATTTGATGTTTCGAGACAGGATATGTGTGCGAAAAGCGATAAATTGATTCGAAAATATTACATGATGCGCACAATGGCTGTTTATCGGTTCATCCGGTAGCACAAAATGTATAATGATTTAAAGAAGTCAGTATTGGTGGCGGTATGAAAAGGACATTTCGAATTTGTAACCAAGTGTTTGATCTGTCAACAAGTAAAAGTGAACATCAAGTGCCTTGTGGATTACTTCAACCGTAATGGTGCCTAAGTGGAAATGGGACAAGATTACCATGGATTTTGTAACCGGTTTGCCTTTAACTCCTAAAAAGAAGGATCTTTGTTTGGGTAGTGGTTGATAGATTAACAAAGTCAGCCCACTTTATACCAAGACGTACCAATTACTCACTTGATAAATTAGCGAATTATATATTGCTGAAATTGTGAAGTTGCACGGAGTACCTATGTCTATAATATCGATAGAGATCCAAGATTTACCTCGAGATTTTGGAAAAAGTTACAAGAAGCTTTGGGTACAAAATTGAACTTTAGTACCGCATTTCATCCACAAACAGATGGTCAAGCGGAAAGAGTAATCCGGTACTCAAGATATGCTTAGATGTTGTGTTTTAGAATTTGGAGGTAGTTGGGAGAAATATCTATCTTTGATTGAGTTTGCCTACAATAACAGTTATCAATCAAGTATACAAATGGCACCGTCTGAAGCCTTGTATGGTCGTAAGTGTCGGACTCCTTTATATTGGACCGAGCTTAGTGAGAAACAGATTCATGGAGTTGATCTAGTTAAAGAAACCAAGAGAAAATAAAATAATTCGGATTGCTTGAAAGTCGCTTCAGATCGACAAAAGTCATATGCGATTTAAAAAGAAAAGAGATTGAATTTCGTGGGTGATAAAGTGTTCTTGAAGGTGTCACCATGGAAAAGATTCGAGATTTAGTCGAAAAGGCAAGTTGAGTCCGCGTTTTATTGGGCCGTCTGAGATTCTTGAGAGAATTGGACCGATGGCATATCGGTTGGCCTTACCGGCAGAGTTAGAAAGAATTCATAACGTGTTTCATGTATCAATGTTGCGACGTTATCGTTCGATCCTTCACATGTGATTTCCCAACGAAATTGAGATTCGATCGGATATGACCTATGAGGAGAAACCAATAAAGATTTTGGCTCGAGAGGTTAAACAGTTAAGAAATAAAAGTATAGCTTTCGTGGAAGTATTGTGGCAGACATGGGATAGAAGAGGCTACGTGGGAACTGAGGAAGCTATGAGGAAACAGACCCAAACCTCTTTCTCGGTAAGATTTTTGGGACGAAAATCTCAAAAGGGGAGAATTGTGACAACCCGAATTAGGGCCTAATCGGAATAGTGGTTTCGTGACCACAAATTCGAGATAGAAATAATTGTTTTATAATTATTTTGGGGTTTATGATATGATTGCATGATTGTGTGAAAATTTCGTGATGAAATTCTATGCCTAAAGTGCTTAAATTGAAAGTAGGGACTAAATCGAATAAGTTGCAAAATTTGCATCCGGAAGTTTTAGTATGAAATTGTCTTGGAATATTAATTAGGAGGTCTTAAATAGCAATTTGACCAATTTTAAGTTCATGGACAAAATTAGGACATGGAAGGAATTTTTGAAGGTTTAGTAAGGAGGGGCATTTTGGTCATTTGGATATTAAATGAAATAAAATGGGAAAATAACACAAAATTTATCATCATCCTCCTTAGTTGCTGCGAATTCTCCCTCTCTCCATAGCTAGGGTTTCTTCAATTTTCAAGCTCCATAGTAAGTGATTCCAAGCCCGTTTTAATGTTCTTTACGTTTTGGAATCCGGAAGCTCGATTAAGCTTATGCTAGTAATAATTTAACCTAGGGTTCATATTTGGAAAAATACCCATAGGTGAAATTTGTGTATTTTGATGTTTTATGATAGAATATGAGGTTTTAAATTATGTTAAATAACTTGTGCTACTCGGTTTTAAGTGAAAACGAGTAAAGCAAGATAATCGGTAAAAATACCTATTGTTCATAACTATGTGATAGAGTGAGAATTTGATGTTGTTGTAGAAGAGAAAATGTTCAGCATATCATAAAATATAAGAATAAGGGCTGAAATTAAATTCCGAGCCTAGGGGCAAAATTGTAATTTTGTAAAGTTAGGGGCAAAATGTAATTTTTCCATGATGTGATTTTGGATTGAAATAAATAGTATGAGTATTAAATGAGCTAAATGTGTTATTATAGATCAAGAAAGACGCGAATTGATCTCGAGCGGGGAAGGAAAAAGTTTTGGACTAAATTGCAAAATTTCCACATTTTGTACCAAGGTAAGTTTGTATGTAAATATTACAATAATTTCATGTACATTCTTATATTTCAGCCTATTATATAAATATACTAGCTGATATTAAAATGTAAATCGACTATTGGAAGAATGGAAATAAATATAGAGAGAGATCCGGTTGAACATTTGAGAGATCGAATGAAATAGAGGGCGTAGCTAGGTCACATGTACGATCTTTGAGTGCACATCATGTGTACAAGAAAGCTACGAGACACCTCAGTAGTAGCTAGGTCACATGTGTGATACGAGATGTATCCCATGTAGACAAGAGAGCTACGTGAAAGATAAATGTAGCTAGGTCGCATGCGTGATTCCAAGTGAAGGACACCATGTAGACAAGAGAGCTCTGAGACAAATCGGTTAGGTCGCATGAGTGGTACTAAGTGTTCACCATGTGTACAAGAGAGCCGAACTAAACGAAGTATGATGGTGGGGCTGTGTGCTGAAACCATTAAATATCGAGGATTGATCCGAATTGTTCAACGGGATGGTTTTGTGGTGATATTGTGGTTTGGACCTACACTTATGGTGAATGAAATGTAGTGAAAATGATTTGTGGTATATACATATATAAGATAAAATGAGGTTAGCATAAAGAATGTGTGAAAGAGTGAAATTAGCATTAAAACTGTTTTTAGATGGTAGCAGTGACGTGATTTTGAAAAATCACCAAAAATAGGAGGAATATAATTAGAGGTTGAATGAGATGTGAAATTAAAGTTTAATGAGTCTACTTTCATATAAAAGAAACAGAGCAAGCAAAGGAATTCTATATTTTGAGATATTTACAATTGTATGTGACTTGCTCAGGATGAATACGTGATCCCCTGTTCCAACTTTGAAAAATCATTAAACATTGTACAAAGCAAATTAAGAAATATAGTTTACATTCCTAAATTGCTTATTGAGACTAGTTTTAAATGAAACAGACTTCAGGGTTGTTTGAATTGTGTACTGAGAGAAATTCAATTCGTAGTGAACAGAGGTCAGATCAGTCAAGCTGTGTAAAAGGGGAAACTTTAACTAATAAACTGTACTAATAGACTGAACCAAAAATTATAGAAAAAAATTAGAAAAAAGCTTTATGAGTCTAGATTCAGGGAAATTTTACGGATTTAAATTTTGAGTTTTGTAACTCGAGTTATGATTTATTTAGTGAATATGACGCAGCAGAGACAGCTTAATCAAAGTGGAATGAATAGTGAAGTTAAAGTAGATATACTTGAATTGTTGTGTAAACATGTTAGATTCTTTAATTAGTATTTACATACTTACTTACAAAGCTATAAGCTTACTTTGTTTCTCTCTTTTGTCTTATAGTGTCCTTGGCTTGCTCGGGAGTTAAGGATCGTGAAGATCTACCGCACTATCATACTTTAGGGTATTTGAACTAAACGTTTTGAATTATGGCATGTATAGTAGGCTTAATTATTTTGTTACGTGTCATATTTGTCTAGGTTTAAAATATTAGTTACTGATACTCGACCAGCTACTTTGTACAAGCCATTAAAGTTGGCTAATATTGTTCAAGACATATGTTATACGATGCACTATCAAATTGGATGACATATTTATATCTCGGTTATGTTTAATGGTATGTATTATATTCTGGTAATACCTTGTATCCTGTTCCGGCGACGGTAACGGGTAAGGGGTGTTACAGGGGATCCTAGTTTATCATCATCATATTTTACTTTATTATTTTTAAAGTTATTGCATCGACAACTATCCTCACAATTTAACTTGTTTACATCTAGTTATCACACCGACATTAATAGACAAAAGACTATTATCCCTATGGAATCGATATCCGACAAACTCACATCTGTCTACTAAATTTGCATTGATATTGTACGCTTGCACATTATTGCTGTGACATTAAACAGCTTACCAGGCATAAATCAAACAAGGAGCCTGTTGCTACATCCGTTCACTCATCACTGGTTCCTATTTCTCTCAAGATTCCTTTAGCACTCGAAGGTTTTGTCCCATAAACAGACTCTCCCAGGCTTATTTTTTATCCTTCACTATCAGAGAACCTTTCAGAGACATTCCCTCTTATCTAGTTAACTACCCTTCCTTCTCAAGAGCAAGTTGCAACCCTTGCTGAATTAGGTAGCAACTTTCTTTTGTGCGGTCTAAAAAAGTCAATGCCATCTCCCATGTCTCTCAGTTCTATCTTTTAGCAACAATTGTAACAACCCTTACCCGCATTCGACGCCAAAACAGGGTACGAGGCATTACCGGACTTAAACACAAACAAACATACAATTTCGATTCATAAATTTTGCATCCAAATTAAAACTTTTCAATAGCCAATCATATCATCTTTAAATTGAGCCTAAGAGGCCTAAAATGTGTTTTGGAAGTGGTTCGGGACTAAACTGAGAACTTTAGAAAATTTTACGAAACTTAGAAAATTTTTCATGTTTTAAGGGCCACATGCCCGTGTGGCTTGGGACACGCCCGTGTGGGTAGGCTGTGTGGTCACACATGCCCGTGTCCCTAACCCGTGTAATTTTCTATTTGTCACCTAAGAACAAATTGAAGTCACACGGCCAAGACACACGCCCGTGTCTTGAGGCCGTGTCCTTCACACGGTTGAGACACACAGCCGTATCTCATGCCCGTGTGCTCGATACTGAGCATTCAATTTTGCAAAAATTAGGTGCAGGGGACACACGGCTGGGTCACACGCCTATGGGGCTGACCGTGTGTCACACACGGCCTAGACATACGCCCATGTGTCTACCCATGTGGACAAAAACAAGGCTATTTACCAAGCCATTTTGCCACGCTCACTTGCACACATCTACACAACAACATATGGCATAATTTCAAGCATGTAAGAGATACCAAACCATTCACAATTATGACCATCACATACCAATACCATATCAACATCTATCATACACACAACATTTATCATGCCATAAATCATTCATGTCAATTTCACCTTCATTAGGCTTCATTTAACTACTCTCTAGTCACCTTATTGTACACACAAATTTATCATCTCATCAATAGACCATATTACCAAACATTTCACGTTCATACCATAAATCGCATTTCCAAACAATTCACATTCACCAAGCATACCATGATCATATCACCAAAGGCATTGACATATATATGAATATACTCATAACCAACATTAGCCAACTTCCAAGACTATATACAAAATGAACCATGAATATTTACAAACCAATACATATGACCAAAATACTGAGTCCCTATACATGCCATAAACTTAAAATACTTGAGTTCATCAATACCCAAAATGATAGCTTGATAGTGTGATAGGATCTCCGGCTATCTCCAACTCGAGCTAGCTTCACGGCACTATAAAACATGGGAAAGGAATAGGGTAAGCTATATAGCTTGGTAAGTCCATATGAAAATAATAAGAAACTCTTACCAATCATTTACCAAGTCCAATAATATAAACACAAGATAATATAAATTGCATTAAAACCCACAGTTATAACTTATTCAGTCACATTGTTTGCTCTATTTGCAAGCATAATTTAACATGTCTTAACATTAGCCTAATAACTGTGATCTCTCCATTATAACAGATTACCACAATCAACCCATCATGTCAAACCTCTTCATAAACATGCACATTAATTATTAGTATTAACTTTTCAAGCATATATTTTAACATCTTTCAATTGTTCAAAGCTCATATCTTCCTAGAATCATATTAATAGGCAATTATGCCAATCTTTCCCCTTTCTCATATCCAATAAATCACAATTTGTGTGAATAAAACATGCTATATCATAACTCAATTTGGCCTGAAAGCCAATTACACAATCGCCTACCGAATTTACCATGTATTTCGTACATCACAAGGCTTTCACAAAAATGTTCTCATGGAAACCATGAACTCACAATATCATGAAGTCAATTCTCATAAACTTTATGTACATACCTGTACAAATTCGTAAAACTTACATGCTCTTTCTCTTCTTTGACATACTCGTTAAATTTCCTGTTGAACCACTTGGAACACTAAAGGATACTCAAGAATCTCGTACACACAGTACCATACCAATGCCATATCCCAAATATGGTCTTACTGAAATCTTGTATCGATGCCAATAGCCCAGCTATAGTCTTACACGAAGTCTCGTATTGATGTCATATCCCAGATATGGTCTTACACGAAGTCTCATATCGATGTCATATCCCAGATATGGTCTTACACGTAATCTCAGTAACCCTAATGTCATGACATTTATATCCTATCTATTCCTAAGGTTCAACCGAGACTTTCACTGTATCGAATCTTTGTCGATGATTTCTATAGTATCATACTCAATAGCATTTACATTTCATTTCAACAATATAGAATTTACCATGATTATATCAATTAAACATTTATACATATATAATTTAATGCTCATTAAACATACGAACTTACCTCGGCATAAAAAAATGGCGAAAAGGACCTAACCGTCAAATACTCGTTTTTTCCTCCGTTCTAGTTCTGAACCTTATTTTTCTTGATCTATAATATCATATTTAACTTATTTAATCATTATACTATTCAAATCAGCCCAAAATCACATTATGGAAAAAATTATATTTTTGCCCCTAAAATTTCACATTTTTACATTTTAGTCCATGGGCTCGTAAAATGAAATGTACTCAATTTCTTCAATACCCATGCCTAGCCGAACCTTATACATGCTTATAGCAGCCCACATTTTTCTTTAATTCGCATTTTAACACCTACTTTACAACTTTTTTTACAAATAAGTCCTTTTAAGCATTTTCATCGAAAAATCACTTAGCAAAAGTCATTTATCTAACAACTAACATGCATTTTCTACCATTAAACATCAAAATACACAAATATCCATCATGGGTAAAATTTTAGACTTTGATTACTTCTTAAATTAGTGGTAGAAATAGATAGATCATATTATAAGGATTTAAAAAACATAAAAATCATTAAAAACGGGGCTAGAACGGACTTACAATCGAGCTTGGAAGCTTGAAAAACCCTATCCATGGTTTCTCCTTGTAAAATTTGGCCATGGGAGGAAGATGGACAAAAATTGGCTTTTAATTTGGCTTTTTAATTCATTTAATTACTAAATTACTAAAATGCCATTAATGAAAAACTTTAGAAATATACCTAACCATATCCATTTCAGTCCACCAACTTAACCAATGGTCTAATTACCATTTAAGGACCTCCAATTTAAAATTTCATAAGAATTAGACACCTTTAACCTATAGAACTCACATTTTGCACTTTTTACAATTTAGTTTTTTTGACTAAATTGAGTGTCCAAACGTCAAAATTTTTAAACGAAATTTTTCCAAAATAATTTCATAAAATTGTAGACCATAAAAGTATAATAAAAACAAATTTTTCTATGCCAGATTCATGATCCTGGAACCACTATTCTGACTAAACCCCAAATCGGGTTGTTACAACAATTAAGCTTGTTGTCTCAACATTTAAGAGAAGTTTTCTCTTCTTACCTTGGATCCAATTCCTCATAGGATCCTCTATCCCTTATGGTTCAAGTATCTAAGATCACATCCCTCGAACACGATCTTTGGAGTAGAGCTCTCAGTGAAGCTAGTAGGTGTTACAACAGGAAGGTAGCAGATTTAGAAAAGTTTGTAAAATCTGGCGAAGATGCTTTGGCTAGGCTTCGCCAAAAATATCAAAAATCAAGTAATTTGATAGCAAGGTTTTCTACCTAGATCACAACTCTGAAGAGAAAGCACGGGTATGTTCAAACAAAAAATAATCAGCTAAAAGAAGAGATCAACCACTTGAAGGATGATAAATCTATCTTAGAGGAGTTGCTCAAGACTCAAGAGGAGAGTCATAAGGCAGAGTTTGAGAGGCTACGACAATCCTACGATGAAACCTTTAGAAAGTATCAAGAGGATACTCAAAAGAATCTCATTAAGATGCTACTAGAATGGAGATCAAATATGATTATACATGCCCAAGTGGCCTCTGATCCTCTTGATCTTAGTAAGGTATACTTCGATTACCTAAAGGACATCTCTATGGAGTTACTCAACTTTGATATCTGCCATCCTGAGGATGATGAGTGAGATGCCTTTCAAAGGGAGTGGAAATAATTAATTGTCTTTTTCATTCCCATTATGCCAGGAGTTGAAAATAACAAAGGGGGCTTAGAAGATGCGGAGCAAAATCTTGAAGGTCATCCTCAACCGTGTAAGGTTCCTAATGAGCCCACTAACCAACTTGCCAAATGAGGAAATTGAATTTTTCTTTTTGTTTTGCCTTTTACTTCCTTTACACATCCCTTCTGTAATAATTTTCCCAAATATTTTACAAATGAAGTTATTATTTTTGTTTGTCCCTTTTCCTTTTTATTACAATATTACTAACATAAAAAAATATTCTTCACACTTACAAAGGTTTTAACATACCTGAGGAACTCTACCATGTTCGGCATATTATGTATACAAGGCTTCATCTTCATAATCCAAGAACTGGCTGAAACGGGCTCTAATATCGAAACTTGTAACACCTAAACCCGATCTGATAAACCAGATCTAAATCTTGGGTATTAATACACCAGTACAGACGTAAGCTTACCCTATTCATACAAATTACAATTGACTATGGCTTACTTAATTGCAAGCTTCAAACTAAAATATATAACTACATTCAAACAAGTGATTACAAGTACAATGAATGGTAATTAAATTACAAAAATGTCAAGCTTGAAATCCTAATCTATCAAGATGTTGTAACACACCTAACCCGTATTCGTCACTGGAATAGGGTTACGGGAATGCTATAGCAAGTTAACAAAAATAAACAACTAAAATCATGATCATTTCAATATAATTTCCCAAATACCATAAAGTAATTAAATTACAATAATATCTTACATCTACAAGGCTTAAATTGAGCTTTAGGGTCTAAAGAATTAATCTTAAAACCCTTAGGGACTAATTTGAAACAAATCAAAAAATTTTAGGGAAATATAAAAAATTTCAAAAATAAAAGACATACGCCTGTGTGGACAAGCCGTGTGGAATGCCCCAGGCTGTGTAACTTTTAAAATTGGGACACATAGTCGTGTCCCAGACCGTGTAACTCACTAAATTAGGTGATGCAACCATGTCACAGGCCGTGTACTAGACCATGTAACTCTCTGACTTGTGGTACACAGCCATGTCGTAGCCCGTGTGTTAGGTTGTGTAACACATTAACTTGATACACACAGCTGTGTCTCAAACCGTGTATGGCACACAGCCGTGTGCACCTAAATGAACCTTAAATATCAAGTTTACCATTTCAAGATTTCTTAGACACTAAGTAATCCATCTACCAACCATTAAGCCTATTCAAAATGCCATTAAACAAGCTTAAATCATGCTAATCCAACATCTTAAGTGCCTAACCAATGTATCCCCATTGGTACCACAAGTATACACACTTATAAAATAATATAAATCATCAATCAAACATGCCAATCCACACAACTTAAACTTTTAACCAATATGCCTATCATAGGCACCTTAACTCACAACAAATCAAAAAGACCTTTTAGTCATACATATTCTACAAGTTTATATCAAAAACATCTTCCATAATTCATAATTCATAACAAGTCATTAACTAGACAATTACCAAATAAACATCAAGATCATTGTAATGATACTTGTTATCAACTTGGACTTAGGCTCACTTTTTATATATTTACATACCAAAGTAAAAGTAATGACAAAACAAGCCTATTACATGCCATATAATCCAAAACGAACATTCAAAAACTATCGAAAACGGATGGATAGTGTGACTTAAGTGCTGATCCAATCGTCCAACCTTCAAAAGTATCTACAAGAAACAGAAATTAACACAAGTAAGCTTATTGAAGCTTATTACGTTCGATGGACAGAAACAATAATTCTTACCAAAATAAATTTAACAATCAAATAAAAATTGATTCAACAATAAATGTTTCCTCTGATCCACAATTACAAATTGGTGAATTTCATATTTCAATTCAAAAGTTCAAATAATATTCTCTGAGAAACATACATTATCCACAACAGAGTCTATTCAAGATGTCAAGTATGTGTCATGCCATTCAAAGTCATTAAACAAGTTATAATGTAAGAATTTATGACCTGATGAAAGACTTACAGATAAGAGTACACAAGTAATCCAACCGATAACACGCCTCACTACTATGTGCCTAGCCTGTAGGCTATACATCCTCCCCCATAATACGCTAGAATAGGGTAATATAACACGAAGGTTCGCAACAAATGCTGAACCTTAGTATACTCAGGAAAAATATACAAATCACACCACATCAATCTCCACTACAATCCCCATATAACATGTCATCATTCAGTTGTACTCTATCTCTCGTTCATCTGGCCCAAGTATCGATATTTAATAACATTTTCCCAAGCAACTTTACGTCATCAATACAAAATTTAATATCCACTATACCATATCATATCATATCATCACACAATTCATTTAGATATTAAATTACAAACCGAACGAACTTACCTGGACTGAATTGTAATAGTTACAGAAGTTCAAGGACTATTCTATAATTTTTCCCTTTTCACATAAATCAATAGGGTCTTGATCTAAAATGTAAAATTTCCCACTTATTAGATTACATTTCATATTCCAATTTATTCTACATTTTATACATTTTTTTCAAAATAACACAATTACCCCTAACTTCTACAACTTTTGCAATTTAGTCTTCTAACTCGAAAACCATCAAATTAACCATTTTCTCAAGTCAAAATTTATAGTTGAATAATCTAGGCTGTTAAACAGTCCCAATTATACCTCAAATTCACCATTAAACCTTGAAATTTTGACATTTTAACATTTCTAATCCTTAAATCAAAATATAATAAAAATCACTTCATAAAGCATCCAAATACCACAATCAAAACTTCAAACACATAATTATCATAAAAAAACAACCAAAATTCATCACGGAATGTTCTAAAATTTTTAATAGATTCAAAAACGAAGGTACGGGCTAGCTAGACCTAGTTGCAACGATCTCAAAAACATAAAAATTACAAGAAACAAGTATCAATTTCACTTACATGCAATGAAAACAAAAAAATCGAAGCTTTTTCTCCCTAGCTATGGTGTTCAGCAGGTTGAAGAAGAAAATGTTTATTCTTCCTTTAATTTTGTTTTAATTTTGTTTTAATTACAAAATTACCATTAAACATATGTTATTTTATCATTTTCGTTCAAATTGCCATCCAATAATAATAACTAAGGGCTAATTGCTACATAAGTCCTTCCTCATTTAGTAATTAAGCTATTTTATCATCTAAATGCAATAATTACTATGTTTTGCACAATTTTCAATTTAGTCCTTTTTCTTTAATTAGCTATCTAAACATTAAAACTTCTTAACCAAAAATTAATACGACTCTAATGGCTTCGTAAATATTCTATAAATAATATTCATGGGCCGTCACAACTAAAATTTGTGGTCCCAAAATCACTATTCCATCACCACTAAAAAATAGGTTGTTATAGATATTCCTGGGGTGCAGATTTCTACGCACTGGCTCAGACTTTGAACTTGTCGCCAAACTCACTTTGTATGCATAACAAACTGATACGCCACTCCTTAGTTTAGTCTTGGCCTCATTCCTCCAAGTGAGGTTTGACATTCATCTTGAAAGATAGGAAATATTCTTATAAGTTCATAAGGACTTAGTGAGAAATAGCCATTTATACCTTATTTGTTGAATGCCATAAATAGGCAGATAGTCCATCACCACCAACTTCTCTTCTTTAAACTTTATTTATCTATGATCATAAGTATCACGTCATTTATGAACATGATCATTCCTTCTGTCCACGATAACATTGTCTATATCATTTATCATAGTTCTATCAATGACTTCATCCCATCGGACTTCCTTTCTAACTCATCTTGATGATGGTTTCTTAACCTATATTCTTTGCAAGTCAAAATTTAGAGTTACTCATCATACTTGGTCATTCTTCAACCCTTTTTTTTTCTTTTACTATTTACAAGTATATGCCCTACTTTAAATTATTAGGCGTAGTCTTTACTCAGGTTCGTTCTTTTATTGAGCATCACGTTCTACTCTTAGTAATCTTGATTTTAAAAGAATCCAAGCAGAATACACTCTACCATTGCATACGAAGCCTGCCACAAAAGAAGCTCATTAAGAATATCTCACTAAGGGTTCAACATGGTCCGACACAAGGGCATCTCCTTCGTAGTTCACCATGTATACAATTCTTTTAAAGTTCACCATGAGTACCATTCGTTTAGAGTTCACCATGAGTTAGAGTTCTCCATAGAAGTCTTTCATTCATATGGCTGTCACAAGGACCATTATTACCGAGATTGCCATAGAGGCTAATCTTTCTATTTTTTACCACAAGGCTATTCCTTCCAAGATTTTTCACAAAGATTTTCATTTAATGCTTTGCCACAAAGGCTTTCTTTTCATGGTTCGCCACAAAGATTTTCATTTAATACTTTGCCACAAAGGCTTTCTTTTTATGGTTCGCCACAAAGGCTTTCATTTCTAACATGTCTACAATATAGATTCGCCTAAACTCACATTACATGAGGTTTGCCCATCATCTTCTTGGGACACATAGAGTAACCCATTGGGCAATAGCCATCCTTTAGTTCTTTTCAAAAAATTCCATGACCATGGACTTTTTCTTTTAAATATCGTGTTCAAAATCCCAACGGACTCCTTTAGACTCCACTGCGGTGAACAAACACAGACATACTTAACCAAAACTTCATGTATTGACACCATTTAAGACTTTACACTTTGATCCATTAACAACACCCAACTAACTCATATCTCATCACATATATTCCATTTCTGCTTATACAATCATACTTCTTCATAAAATACTTATCACAGGAATATCTTGTCAGATTCCATACGAACTACACAGGAAAGACCCAGCAAACATTTATACAATAGTAGAACCTTCATATTATACTTTTCTATGCCATTTCCATAGTTCATTTGATTTCCACATAAATATCTAGCATACACGATATACATGCAGGAGTCGATTTAGGGACTCACCTGACATCCACATATAGTAGCTTGAGTTACTTCCTAAATTCAAGTGAATCCCTCATATAAAGCCTTACTTCCTCATCTTATGGTTCAGACCCTTATGGTCCTAATCTTTCATAGCATAACATGTAAAGCCATAAAACTTACCTTGACATGGAATAACTACTAACAGAGACCCAGATCTACAACTCTAGCTTGAGTGAAAAGAAACACTGTAAGTTCTTTAAGATTCAGGTCAAAATACTTCTTGAGGAAAGAAGAAGAAATACTCTCTTTTCCAATTTGAATATCTATATAAATAACCTTAGCCCGTATTAGATACTGACACGTGTCTTAAACTTTCAAGTCTATCTTAATAAAATGGTTTACAGCTGTAAATGGAAATTCAATATTTTATATTTCTAGTCCAACCCTTCGTTCCATCCTAACTACCTCATTAGTACGTAATTAATTTGATAGCCTAATAAATTGGCCAAACAATACCTTTGGCGATAACCCAATTCACCCAAAAATCCTAATTATTTTTACCAATCTCTTCTTCTCTACAACTCAACACATTCAGAGAAAAATCCTTGCATAATACTATAACGTCAACTATACACCCAACCTATGCGTCAAAGGCATCAATTAGGCAGATAGCGCTACGTCACTCAGATTACTTTCGGTTTACTCGCCAAATTTAGGACTCGTCAAAACAAGGTGTTACATTTTTTCTCTTCAAAAACTACCTAGTGACGATTAAGTTCAAGGGTTAGGGTTACTATTTTTTTTTGGTTCAACTCAGTACAGAAATTGTAAATAAAATTAATTAAATTAATTTAGTTATAATAACAATTAAAACAGCCACATCAGAAAAAAAAATATTGATGTCATCAATAGTACACGTGGCATCTGAAGTGGCGTCTTAGTTGGCAAAAATGAAACAATAAAGTCAAATTTAACTACCACGTCATCTTGACCTTTAAAAATTAATGGTCAACATCGGTCAAAGGGCCATTTTATTGAGTTTTGGCAATTCAAGTACCCAATTGAGTGTAAAAAAAATAGGGGCTTAATTACTTTTTTTGAAAAAAAATTCGAGGGCTTTTTCACCCTTAAGCCCAAAAAAACTCCAAAATAAAACTATTTTTTTTATAATAATTAAAATAGAACAATTTTTTTTAAGCAAAGTTGGTTTGAAGGATCCAGTTTTCGGCGAACATTTTGATATTTTTGGTCAGATGGGGTGAAAAAGAGGGAAAATTATGTAATAATTAATATATTTTTGACCTTTCAGAATCTATAGCTAAAAATCAGGCCCAAGAAATCAATTTTCAAACCTTGAGAAGGAAAAAGGGACCTGTGACTAATAGGTGTAATTGGTGTAGACTGAAGTCCCAAAAAATCAGGTTTGTGTATAAAAAAAGTTGTTTTACTCTTCCACTTGGTTTTCCTTACGGCACCAAAAACTTATCAACATCAAATGGTCCTCTATACTCACCATCATTATGGATGCACTTCAACTTGTTCTCAACCTCTTTCTCTCAATTGAAACTTGAAAGTGCTTGAACACATCAAGTACATGGTCCTTTCTTTTCAAAGCATAGACCCAAAATTCTCTTGAATAGTCATCAATGATAGTTACAAAGTTAAATGCACCACCATGTGACTTAACTTTCAATAGACCACAAACGTCAAAATGGACCAACTCTATCAAATCTGACTTTTTTAAAGGAGGATGTAACCTCCCAAACCCAGCCTAAGCGTTATGGGCGAATCGAGAAGGCCACATTAGACACCATAGTGTCGAACCTACCCTAACAATAGTTAAAAACCTTCAAGTACTCCTTTTTTATAAAATCGTGGTTTCTAGTGTTAGCTTTGGAAAACATCCATTTACTTAGTCCAACCATGCTTAGGTCAAATTAGCGTATTAGGTGAGTTTTTGTAAAACTTTACTGACGATGTTGCCTTTGAAAAATAATTTTGTTATCTTCTTAGCAGCAGAAATGTACCATTACTAGTCAAATTATTAATTTAGCCATATATCATGCATAGTCCATTTCAACATATTTATAAAAATCATGTATCTATACTAAATATGCATGTCATACATGTATGAAAACCCCAAAATCTTGAACAATCACAAACCACAGTTTAAAGAAACTTTACAATCCAAAACCGAATAATAATAATAAAATAACCTAAAAATATAATAATATTAAAATAATATGACAAAGTAAAGTCGAAGTCTGTTGTACGTCCGCATACCAATTCCGATCCTAGGTTCGATCATTACCTGATAAGTTGAATAATTGAGTGAGCTTAACAAGCTCAGTGTGAGATTAAACGAGTATTAAGAATTCATACAGGCAATTTCATAGAGGTACCAATAGTACAATCAAACATTATCAATAATAATTTCAAATGTACATGATCGTGAAAAATGCACATGTAAGATCTTATCCATACCATCCACTACACACCACGAGTTCCCCAGAACCCGTCTGCCAAACTCCAACGTATGTGAGCAATGCTTGATATGGTAAGACCACCAATAATCAATAATACAGTGAAACTGCCAAATAAATAATGCGATATAATCACCAATCTTATCGATACTCCAAATGCAATGCACTGACTACAATATGCGAACTTAATATGCAGCCGGTACTCCACAAAACTCTTCCGTTAACCACAAAATTTCATCCCAATTCACATGCAATATGTCATACAAATTCATACTTAATCATATTTCAATACTTTTCACATTCATTCGACATGTTCAACATGTCCTCATTAATCACATTCTTTCAGAAAAAGGAAGCAGTGTTCCAATTTTCAAATTACCATCAAGATGGTATCTATCAATATCGTTCAATTCACATACTTTACGAACTTTATTGTAAACCAATAGCAACCTCACTATATATATCATAGTAAATATTTCATGCATTTAAATCATGCACAAACCTAATATCTCAACATTTCATATCATTCAAACAAACTATCTCATATCACATAATATAATTATGCATAACAATCTCAATTACATATTCATACAGTCAAACTAGCAATTTTGCCAACACATCAATCTTTTAAGGCTCGAAACATTCCTGGTTCAGCCACTCAAGAAACTAATATTTTGGCTACTATGCCAAACCAATTAGCAAGCTAATTTATCAAATATAACATGAAATTTAACATTATCAAACAAATTTTACAAGTTTAGGACCCACACCTTATTTTTCACTTTCTCACAGCACGCTAGTGAATCTTCCAATTTTCCTTAATAAACCTTTATACGATCCTAAACCAAAATTCAGTATAAATTCAATCAATTTACCATTTAACCAACTCCCAATTACCCACTTATGGGTTCAAACCAATTTTCGAATTAATAACTATTTTACGAATTCAACTAGTTCGATTCTTTACCTTGGTATCAATGCAAACAGTACGTACGATCATTCTTCGGCTTTACGGTTGATTCAGGGCATTTGGGTCAGCACCTAAGTCCATAATATACTGGAAAATCAATAGCTAATAATTATTAAATTCCTTCATTTAATCAATCCATAACATTTACCTTACAACTATGTTGAAACAACAATTAATTTTACGCTTATCTGCACTTACGCTACCTGATTTGTAAGTTTCGAATGCCCAAAAGATCAACGTTTTTCCCTAATTTACTTGGGCTTAATAGCTTATTAGGAAGGTTTAAGAACTTAAATTAAAAACTGGAATTAATTGGGCAAGATTCAAGAAACAAAACAGTCCCCTATTCTACACATATGCGTACGCACCACTACCCATGGTGGCCGAAATTGGGGCTGAATTCTAATATAGTTTGAGACCTCATTAAAATATGAAAAAATACCTTTAAAAACATTTAAAATACCTTAAATTATAATTCTGAAAATTTCAGTTTTTAATGGACAAGATTTATAAAGAAATTGAAGAGAGAAGAGACCTTATACAAGCTAGTCGAGAGAAACGACAATGGCACTTTCTAGGCGATGTTTGGGATTGATCTTAGAGTTAAAAATTTCAGATTTAGGGCTGATTTAATTGAAGAAAAATTTCAGCAATATAGTAAATAATATGGTGCACAATCTTAATGCAAAAAGAAGAAGAAGAATATGGTAAAAAGGGAGGTGTAGGCAACGATAACAATGGAGGAAAAAGGGAAAAGAAAAAAAAATAAAGATGAAGAGAGGGAGAGGGAGTTAGGGATGGTTAAGGTAGAATAAAAGGGATTAAAAGGTTGATTATTTTGATAAAAAATTATATTTATACCTAGGTTTACTAGGCTTGGATGCCAACACATAAAAAAACAAGGGAATTTGCATAAATTAATTTATTTTATAAGAGCTGAGACTTGAACTTGGGACCTTTAACTAACTTTCATGCTTTTACAATAAATAACTAACTATTGGGTCAATTCCTTATTTTTTATATATTTTTAAATTTTATGGGGGTAAATTTTGGATGTTACAGAGGATGCCCTTAAACAAAACTCTTCTCTACTTCTCAACTAGCTAATGAATGCAATTCTTCAATGTAGCAGTCTTCAAACTTGAAAGTTTATTCTTCTTGACCAAACAATTAAACTCATTCTCACTTATGAAAACTAAGTTGCCTATGCCACAATCTATTGAGCTATCATCTTTTGTTACATTCATGTTGCCTTTGGAAGTCAAAGCTTGTGTCAAATACAAGTTTGAGCTCTTCTTCCCTTGAGCTACAACTAATGAGCCTTAATTTAATTTTCATTGTCCCTCACTAAAGGTGTTACAAAAACCATCATCATCAAGCTTTTCTGCAAAAATCAATTTCAAATGAATATCTAATGCATGTCTAACATCATTAAGTGTCAATTTGGTTCCATTATTAGTGACCAAGATAACATCCCTCATGCCAACAACTTGTACCAAGCCATCATTATCCATCTTCAATACCCCTAAAATCGCCAAGAGTATAATATGTGAAAAACTCCTTCCGTGACGTGACATGAAGCGAATTAATATTTGCAATGTAATTATTTTCTTATTTTTCAAGGTTTGAATGAAGGAGATTTCCATGATACCACCGGAATATGATTTTTGGGATAAGTCAATACCACCTCTTTCTTAAGTAATGTAAAATTTTAAGGAAACGTTACTTTTACACCAAATTTACCCTACAATTTTTATCATCTTACCTTTAATCATAGGTTTATACCCTTAACTAATATTTGCAATGTAACTATTTTTAATTTATCCCTTTAATTAATGCAATGTAATTATTTTAGGTTAAGATTCGAATTTAGATTCAAGTATTTGTAACATATTTCCTTATTTGTCATGAATAATTAATCTTTTTATTCTCAACTTTTTCTTTTTTAATGTTTACCAAATTAAAATTTAATAACTAATTCATTTTCCATCTTGCATGTTATATGCAATTTCTTAACTATTTTGCTTTAAACATAAAATAAAATTTGGGTTTTGGCATCTCTTCGACCAATATAGTTTATAATGGAAAAATGAAGACAAAGTTTAAAAAAATTAATATTGAAGATATAAAATTTTATTAGTAGTACAAAATTTTAACATCTTTTATATTTTATTTGCTTATTTTTATATATTTAGTATAATCAAA